>NC_133329.1:249384575-249569575 GCF_042186555.1 Aquarana catesbeiana
TTGGATCAGTGGCAGCAGTGGTGGTGGGGATGGGATCAGTCCACTGAGGGTGATGGTGGGGATGAGATCAGTGGCAGCGATGGTGGTGGTGAGGGGGGGTGAGATCAGTTCACTACTGGTAGTGGGGGAGATTGGATCAGTGGGATCAGTAAGAGGCAGCTGTGGTGGTGGAGGTGGGGGGATGGGATCACTCAGAGGCAGCTGTGGTGGTGGTGGAAGGAGGGTGGGATCAGTCAGAGGCAGCTGTGGTGGTGGAAGGGGGATGGGATCAGTCAGAGGCAGCTGTGGTGGTGATGGTGGGGGGGGTGGGATCAGTCAGAGACAGCTATGGTGGTGGGGGTATGGGATCAGTAAGAGGCAGATGTGGTGTTGGTGGGGGGATGGGATCAGTCAGAGGCAGCTGTGGTGATGGTGGTGGGGGAGAAGGGATCAGTCAGAAGCAGCTGTTGTGATGGTTATGGGGGGGAATGGGATCAGTCAAAAGCAGCTGTGGTGGTGGCGGGGGGGTCAGTCAGAGGCAGCTACGGTGGTAGTGGTGGTGGGGGAGAAGGGATCAGTCAGAGGCAGCTGTTGTGATGGTGATGGGGGGAATAGGATCAGTCAGAGGCAGCTGTGGTGGTGGTGGTGGTGGTGGGGGGGGGGGCGGTCAGTCAGAGGCAGCTGCGGTGGTGGGGGTGGTATCAGTCAGAGGCAGCTGTGGTGGTGGTGGGGTGATCAGTCAGAGCCAGCTGGTGGTGGTGCTGGTGGTGGGAGGAATGTGATCAGTCAGAGGCAGCTGTGGTGGTGGTGGTGAAGGGATGGGATCAGTCAGAGGCAGAGGGATGATGGTAGTAGTGGTGGAGGGATGGGATCAGTCAGAGGCAAAGGGATGATTGTAGTGGTGGTTGTGGTGGAAGGATGGGATTTGTCAGAGGCAGAGAGGTGATGGTGGTGGTAGAGGGATGGGACCAGTCAAAGGCAGAGGCATGGTGGCGGTGGTGGTGGAGGGATAGGATCAGTCAGAAGTAGCTTTGGTGGTGGGGAGGGGATGATGGTGTTGGTGGTGGGGGGGATTGGATTAATCTGAGTCAGCTGTGGCGGTGGTGTTCGGATGGGATCAGTCAGAGGGATGATGATGGTGGCTGTGGAAGGATGGGATAAGTCAGATGCAGAGGGATGATGGTGGTGGTGGTGGTGGGTGATGGGGTTACTCAAAGGCATCTCTGGTAGTGGTGGGGGGAATGGGATCAATCAGAGGCAGAGGGATGATGGTGGTGGTGATGGAGAGATGGGATCAGCCAGAGGCAGAGGGATAATGGGATCAGTGACACTGGCACTCACCTGCTCTCAGTGTCAGTCAATTCCCCCTCCTTCATGCTCAGTGTGTCTCTGCCTCTCTGCTCCCTTTCGGTGCCTCCAGTGAGGCCTCTCCTGACGTGGGGTCTCCTTGCAGAACTCCTCTCTCTTCACTCTACTAGCTATCAGCTCATCAGCTGACTTTCTGCTCCAGTGTCCATCTGACTGCATACTGCTGCTGGCAGCGGGTGGGGAAGGGAAGGGGTATTTATCCACCAGGCTCTGCCTCTTGCTGTGTTTCTCCAGGAGAGACAGGGCAGAGCGCCGGGATAATGTCACTGGCAATTAATTCAGCCTACATTAATTCTCTGCATCCATGCAGAATCGTGAACAGCTGAATCGCGATGCAACGATTATATTTAACACCCCTAGTATATAGTACCCCTGCCCATTTACCAAAAAAAATGAATAAAGACACAAGTTTTTGACAATTCCTTTATTAAAAAATCAAAAATAATGTCACTCGGTATAGACCCATCGTCAATCACACTACCTGCCGCACCACCTGATCCGACAAAAGAAAAAAAAGTAAAACCTCCAGGTTCCTTGAAGGCTCCCCGCCGACCACCTGACCTCAGTGGGTGACCCCGCCCCCTTGTGACGTCATCGACCCAGCATGCCCTGGTCGGTGATGTCACAAGGGAGGCGGGCTCATCCGCTGACATCATCGGGTGGCTCTGCCCTTACCACTTTAAGACCACCATATTTGCGCAGCGATACTGGAGTTATGGCAGCTAGCTGCTAAGACAGGCATCGTGATTGATGATGGATCTACACCAAGGGACATTGTTTTTGATTTTTTAACATAGGAATTGTCAAAAACTTGTGTTGTCTTTATTCACTTTTTACACTTTTTTGGTGAATGGGTAGGGGTACTGTGTGACCCTTACTCATTCACATAGGGTGGGGCTGGGATCTGGGGGTTCCTTGTTAAAGGGGGCTTCCATATTCCGATAAGCACCTCGCCCCACCTGTAGAAAAATGTTTCTTGATCTTTTTAGGCCTAATTATTTCTAGAAGCTTATAGCTGCACCATTACACAGTGTACTAATAGTAATGTTAAAGCCTAAGTTTAGTTTTTTAAAAAAGTCAGCACAAGGGACATTAATTAAGCTGGCCTGATTTGTCTTATGATCTGCACATAATTTCAGATCTAGAAAACCTGCAACTACATAGAAAAAAGTTTTCTATTTATTATAATGCCTACTTAGCCAATTATTAACCCTTTGATACTCTGTATTGTGGTTTTATTTTTTGTTTTTTATGTGTAAACTTTTTTTATTTGTATTTGTTTTTTGCATTCATTTTTGTAGCAACACATTAAAAAATACACACACAAAAAAATAGCAAAAATCTTTTAGACACAGTGGCTTTACATATACTTAGGATAAACAAAAATCTATACTCAGACAAAGAAAGTAAAAAAAATGATATATACAGTGCCTTGAAAAAGTATTCATACCCCTTGAACTGTTCCACATTTTGTCATGTTACAACCAAAAACATGAATGTATTTTATTGGGATTTTATGTGATACAGATAGACCAACACAGAGTGGCACATAATTGTGAAGTGGAAGGAAGATAATAAATGGTTTTCATTTTTTTTTTTACAAATAAATATCTGTAAAGTGTGGCATGCATTTGTATTCAGCCTCCATTATTCGGATACCCCTAACTAAAATCTAGTGGAACCAATTGCCTTCACCTAAGTCACCAAAGTCACCTAATTAGTAAATAGAGTCCACCTGTGTATAATTTAATTTCAGTATAAATACTGCTGTTCTGTGAAGCCCTCGGAAGTTTTGTTAGAGAACCTTAGTGAATAAACAGCACCATAAAGGCCAAGGAACACACCGGCCACAATCAGGCCCTACTGTCATTTTTTTATGCATTTAAGTAACCCCACTGGGCAAAGTTCGGTTACATCTTTTTTTAGCTGTGCCTTTTTAATGTTTTTTTGGTTTAGTGTATGCAAAAGAAATAGGAAATAGGTAGAAGATTTAAAGAATTTATAAAAAGAAAAATATAGGTTCTGGGAAAAGAAGTAAGTATGATATTAGTCACCGTACAACTACATTTTTTGCCTTCTGTTTCTCATTAGCCAATAACAGTGCATGCCACAGAGAATCACAAAATTAGGCATCAGGGAGCATGGGTACAAAAAACAGGTGTAAGGCCTCATTCACACGAGGCGAACTCCTTTTCCACGGAGCCCACCTCGGTCCGCCGGCTCAGCGGGAGATCTCTCCGTTGATCTCCGCTGAGCCGGCGGATGACAGGTCCCTCTCTGCTCACTGAGCGGGGAGGGGCTTGTCAGGCACCGCTGCTGCCTATGGAGGAATCGGATGAAAACGGCCAGCATGTCTGTTTTCATCAGATCTCACCCGATCCGATCAGCCAGCGACGGATCTGGACGTAGGGCCATCTGTCTGCTTTTTGCGGATCGGACCGGGGTCGGATGTCAGCGGACATGTCTCCGCTGACATCCGTCGCTCCATAGGCTAACATGGAGCGCCCGTTCAGGTCCGCCGTCAAAACTGACAGGCGGACCTGAACGGTCCGATCGTGTGAAAGGGGCATTACCAGGAATAAAGCCACAAATAATAGTATACACCAGGACATATGTAGCAGTTAAGCTACAAGCCAATGAGACTAGGAGGTTCTAATTACCCGCACTTTTATTCCCAATCCACCAAAAAACCTTTACATGCTGCTTAATAGAATTCTATCCCACAGGAAAAACAATATTGTGAACCAATAAACCAGTGCTTTAAAATAATTAACGGTACACACTTGCTACCTATCCCATCAAAACTTAAAAAATAAACAATATACTAAAAAATAAACACAATAGTGCATATGACACACATATTTCTGTAATAAACACATCCCTGTACACAACACTCAATGGGGTGGAACAACTAAAAGCAAATAGACTGTGCACCTTGCAAGTGCAGTTGCACTCATATTCCCCAGAGCTTAGTGAATGTGGTGAAGCTTCACTTAGTGAAGAATAATCAATCGGGTACAGGGAAAATAGAATAAAACAACATTTTGTTTGCACATGATTGGATGATCGATATCAGCCACTTACTAAGCTCTGGTGAAAATGAGTGCAACTGCACTTGCAAAATGCACAGTTAATTGGATTTTCATAATACACCCCCCGGGTGTATTAATAAATTACAGTATATAACCGTTCATAAAAAGTCCTTTAGTGAGCATATCCACCACATGCCAGATAATCCTTTTTTTCTCAACCCATCACCTCCATGCACCACATATACAGTATAACTATAGCACGCTCACCAAATTTAGATGAACTCTTTATCTCTAACATGGTCATTCAACGCCTGGTGGTTATAGAGTCCAATCACCTCAAGCACCTCTCTTTTTTCAACTCCCCCTTCAGTTGGATCCTTATCCAGCCCTCCGCTCAGTATAAAAGACACAAACAATCTCCACTGCGCAGCACATAAAAAAACTAATTTAAACAGCAAAAAATGGGCCCCAATGTGAACAAACCCAAGTGCTTCTGGGTTCCCCACAGCGTCTAATGTCACATCCACTGTCAACACATTTTGTCACTTCCTGGTATTTATGTCATATGCACTATTGTGTTTAGTTCTAATATATTGGTTATTTCTTTAAGTTTTGATGAGATAGTTAGCATTTGTGTACCGTTAGCTACTTTATAGTGCTGTTTTTTTGGTTCACATATACAGTATATTGATACATTATATTATCAGCCTGTTTTGGGATATTATGTTGCAGTGAATTATTACTGTTTTTGAATTGTATTGCACCATCTGATATTATGACCTAAAAGCTGTAAGGCACCATGCAGACTGGGCATCAAAAAGCCACTTTTAAGGTGTTCTGTGTTCTGACTTTTTTTTCTGCCTCTAAACGCCCCTTGACTTTAGCCTGTTCCTGCTGGCAGTACACGTATATACAGCCTCTCGGCGAGTGGGCTTTAATGCCAAGAGGCTGCATATATGCATCCCAAATGTAAACAATTCTGTGCTGAGAGCGCGTGCCGTGTGCGCTCCCAGCACAGTTACTGGTGGAAACTGGAAAGCTCCTGATGCCTATTTGTGATCAGGAGCTTTCTGACCATGTGACTGCTGTCACAGCCAATCACAGCGGTCAAATGTCCAGCATGCGCTCCTCCGCCTCCCAGCATTTAGAACTCTTAAAGGGCCAGGAGGCGGTTGGCGGGAAAGGGTTAGCCTATGGCGAAGATTTACTAAAACTGGTGCACACAGAATCTGGTGCAGCAGTGCATAGTAACCAATCAGCTTCTATCTTCACCTTGTTTAATTAAGCTTTGAAAATAAAACATGGAAGCTAATAGGTCACTATGCACAGCTGCATCAGATTCTGTGTGCACTTGTTTTAGTAAATCCCCCCCTATTACTGAATGTCAATACTGAATGTCATATACAATGAACTGTATAAGTCAAAATAAAACCTTTTTTCTAATTTAAAAAAAAAAAATCTCCCCCTATGTGTCCATTTACAAGAGTTTAGACGCTGAAAAGAAACCCAGTGTCAGTAATAATCTGGCCAGTGGAATTAATAAATGCCCAGACGCTTGGTGCGCCTAAATGTGTTTGCAAAACACGTCTTTAGGCAAGTTTTTAACACTGCTTTTTCCTCCCATAGAGAAAAGGCATCCAAGGGAGAAATAAAAACGTCCTGTTTGCATGAAGCCCAATTGTTGGTTGAGGAACTGTAAATAACCTGTTTCCCCCAAAATAAGACCTAGCGTGATTGTCGGTGATGGCTGCAATATAAGTGCTATCCCCCAAATAAGCCCTAGCTAAAGTCATTGTAGGTCTTATTTTAAGGGTAGGGCTTATTTTCGGGGAAACAGAGTAGGGCTTATTTGGGGGGTAGGGCTTATATTGCAGCCATCACCGACAATCACGCTAGGTCTTATTTTCAGGGAAACAGGGTATAATAATGGTTTTAAAGCGATATTAAACCTAAAACCACAAAATGTAACATGTTGCAGCTTACCAATCATTAGACGTGGTGACTACATTAGTTTTCTGTTTTTAGGCTTTTTTCCTGGTAATCTGGCCAGTAACACACCTCCTGTATTAGAGTGCCCACGCTCTGTAAGAAGGAGCAACAGAGACACCTTTGGACAGCAGCATTGTTAGTCTGGGGGAGGGTAGTGTTAGATGTACTAGCAGATTTAGATACACCAATTCATTGAAGCCAAACTCCAGCTCACACTTTAACCACCTCAATACAGGGCACTTACACCCCTTTGCTGCCCAGGCCATTTTTCAGCTTTCAGCACTGTCACACTTTGATTGACAATTGCGCGGTCATGCTACACTGTAACCATGCGAAATTGTTATAATTTTATTCACACAAATAGAGCTTTCTTTTGGTGGTATTTAATCACTCCTGGGTATTTCATTTTTTCCCACAAAAAAAGTCCAAACATTTTGAAAAAAAAAAGTTTTTCTTAGTTTCTGTCAGTAAATTTTGTAAATAAGTAATTCTTCTCCTTCACTGATAGGTGCTGATGAGGCAGCACTGATGGGCACTGATAGGCTGCACTGATGGGCACTGATGAGGTGGCACTTATGAGTACTGATGAGGCGGCACTTATGGGCACTGAGTAGGTGGCACTGATGAGGAGGCATGAATATGATGCACTTATGGGCACTGATAGATGGCACTGATATGTGGCACTGATGAGCACTGATAGGTGGCACTGGTGGGCACAGATAGTTGGCACTGGTGGGCAAAGATAGGCAGCACTCATGGGCACAGATAGGCAGCACTGGTGGGCACGGATAGGCGGCACTGATGGGCAATGATGGGTGGCATTGATGGGCAACAGTGATGAGCATTGATGGGCAGCACTGATAGCCAGCACTGACTGGCATCACTAATAGCCACTGATTGCTGGCACTTGTGGGCACTGATTGCTGGAACTTGTGGGCACAGATTGGTGGCAATTGTGGGTACTGGTTGGCACTGATTGCTGGCAGTGGTGGGCAATCATTGCTGGCACTGGTGGACACTTAATTGTAATCAGGGCACTGATGATCAGTGCCCTGATTACATACCTATCTGTCCCCTGTGAGGAGATGCCACTAATCGGCTCTCCTCTCCTCACACTCTGTCAGTATGAGGCGAGGAGCGCCGATTATCGGCATCTCCATGTTTACATGGCTGTGATTGTACACAGCTGATCACATTGTTAAAGAACCGCAGCTGCGGCTCTTTACATAGATCGGGGTCGCGCCGAAACAGTCTGTTTCCATCCAACTGTCATCTGATCTGATCCACTAGACAGATGGGAAACGGATTCCCAGCTGTCTGTTTTTGCGGCCCAGATCGGATGCAGGCAGGTGTAAACAGACACATGTCTGTTTACATCTGCCTCCCTTTAGAGAACATTGGTTGGCCCGATCGGGTCCACTTAAAAAACAGACAGATCGGTCCACTGCTGTGAAAGGGGCCTTAGTGTCAGTAACTACAGTTTCCTTCACCAACAAAAGGCATTTAAAGGATAAGTTCACTTTTTGGAATAAAATAAATAAATGCACGTTTTTTGCAGGTAAAAAAATGTGCATACATTTTTTTTGGAGCCTGTAAAGCATTGCACCAGCGATCAGCAAATCACTTGTGCCATGCAGGTCTCCAGCAGATCTACCAGTGTAGCTGTACATCCATACATCCCGTATGAGTAAGCAGATCATATCTGGCAGGAAGCATGAATAAACTACCACGACGCTCCACAACACCGTGGTAGTTCATTAAAAACTACAAGCCGACATCCACAAAGGCTGCCGGACCTTGTAGTTTTTCATGCACAGAAACCTGTCAATCAGCGGCATGGCTGGGCGGGCCATGTTTTTTTGAATTGTAACAGCTAGCGAGGAGGGAGAAGAAGCCTGCTAGTTGCCACAGCTGGGATCAGGGAGGTGCGGGGGGGGGGGGGGGGGGGGGGCGGTCCATTCGTAACATGTTACAAGTATGGGTGTAATATGTAACATGTTACAAAAGGTGAATTTATCTTTTACAAACTGGTACAAACAATGGCAGAAACAGATCTGGCAGACCCAAAGCCACAATGGAGTGCATGTCTTTTTACAGAGCAGAAGTTATCTTGGTCAGCTAATCGGTACCTAATCTTTTACAAATCCCTTTTAGCATATGTAGCAGAAATGTGTACAAATTCAGATTAAAGTGGGTGATTTAGAGTCTTTGCTTAGAGACGACTCCTTGGCCAAGGCCCTGTCCACTATTTACAAACAACTGTTTCTGGATGTCAGCAAGTTCCTAACACGTTGCAGAGCTGCCTGGGAGGTGGTGTTCCCCCAGTTAGATGGGGATGACTAGGATGACATTTGGGAAATTAATTTCTCAAGATTGGTGTTGACTAGAGATCATCTTATTCAATATAAATTTCTACATCACATTTATCTCACTCCGGCCAGATTGGCCAAGATCTTTCCCACCCAGTCGCCCTGTTGTTGGTGGTGCACTTCAACCAGCGCAGACTTTGCACATATTTTTTGGGACTGTGTGGCTTTTCTGGCAGGGGGTCACTGAATGTGTAGAGGAGGTTACTACACTTTGTGTACATATAACTCATGAGGTGTGTCTTCTGGGACTTGTTGATGCCCTAGCTCCCAAGAGGGTGATACGCTCTCTTTTAACTTTATTGTTTTATTATGCTAGGAAGTTAATCGTACTGTCCCGGAAAAAGTCTACCCCTCCATCTATTCCGGCATGGAAGGCGCTTATTAACAAAGCCCTCCCCTTGTATAAAGCCACGTACACTAGCAGGGGAATACCTACCAAATATGACAAAGTGTGGGTGGTTAGATAAACAATTCATCTACAGTGTCCCATTAAACTAGTGTGGCATAACTCTCAGGGAAGTGTATATTGCACTTATATGGAGGTGTGCTTTGGGTCTATATATTTACTATTGAATGCTGACTGTTGATTTCACTTGGTTGTCATGTGGTTTGTAATAGATCTGGGTAGCTAGTATATGTTTTAAATGTAAAAAATTGTATATCATGTATTTCTGCAGCAAAACTTGCTGAGAACATGTTCATGTCCAGCCTTCGAGTTATACCAAACGCCCAATGCTGAGGTTGTTTGTGTACTATGTCTAGTGAGAGGCCTGATGTCAGGCTATTGTGATATTGTTATAAGTGTAAAACTTAATAAAAATAATTTTTCAAAAAATAAAAAAAATGTATACAAAAATATGTCATGATAATCTACACCGTTTGAGACCACGCCTACCTTTTCTCATCCTCAATTACTACAGTGACACTTATACCATTCATGGGAATGCATCTGTACTGTAAACTGGTTAGATGAATTTGTTCACCTTCAGGCAAAAAGTTCTCAGTAATAATGAGATAGAAAAGAATGAATTCCCCCACCTCTATCCGAACACCAACAGCGTAATCTTTTACAACAATATCTGAAGGCGTGGGATATCCTTGTCTTTCTGAAGCAATAGTTACGGAGCTGGAATGGCCCATGACTCCTTTAGAGATAGCTGCAGTCAGGGATGGACTGACAACTCATGGGGCCCCCGGCAATAGGAGATTATGGGGCCCCCAGGCAATCAGAGATTATGGGACCACACAGTATACACACACACAGTATACAATCACACAGTATACACATACATGTACACACAGTTTACACAAACATGTTTCTATTGGCTGAGAAGGTACTGGAGAGGTGGGGCAGCTATAATCTCAGGATTTTTAGACCAAAAGGATGTCGGTAAGGGACATTTCAGAGACAGATGTAAAAAAAACACAGATTTTTACATACTGTTCCTGGTTTTACTGAGGCTGGCAACCCTGATGGGGCCCCCTAGTGGCCCAGGGCCCTTGGGCAGTGCCCGAGTGGGTCTATGGTCAGTCCGCCCCTGGCTGCAGTTATCTCAGGCTTCCCTACTGGGAAAAGCCTGGGCCCACATGGCTTTATTAACGCTTGCTACAAAAAACAATGGCATCTTTTAGTGCAGCCTCTCTGCAGGATTTCAACGCTATCTCCCCAGACAACCCTCTACCTAAGGAGGCATTGCTGGCTCATATAGTGGTTATGAATTAGCCTGGCAAAGACCCAACATGCTGCCAAAATTACCATCCAATTTCCCTTTTAAACACTGATACAAAAATCCTGTCAACAATTTTAGCATTTAGGTTACAGGATCTCCTTCCTACGATCGTCCACCCTGATCATACGAGTTTCATAATGGGCAGAGAAACCAGGGATAACACCATCAGAGCCCTTAATGTTCTTCATGGCTTGAATCAAACCCCCTTTTAAATATTGTCAACAGATGCTGACAAGGCCTTTGACAGGGTAGAGTGGCTGAAAGGAAAACAAAGTAGATATGGCGCTGTTCTACTGCTGCCAAATAATGGTTAAAGATATGATACTAAAAATGTATATAAAATGTATTACATATATATACTATTCCCTTTAGAAAAAACGGGATAATTTACAACATTCCTGTTAGTAATTGTTCCAATGTGTATAAATGGCGTGAAACAAAATAAAAACAAAAATACATATACAGTGTGGTCTTTACATTAAGGACAAACCAAAGTGTGTGACCCTTGGTGTGGAAAATCAGTATATATAATGCCCGTTAGGATAAAAGTACTAAATATAATTACTGTGCATACTGAAACAATCTAAGGTACAATTACTATGCATAACGAAACATTCTGAAGTGCAATTAGAAAAACAACAGGCAGATCCCCTGTGCGTACAATTCTACAATGTCCATTTCAAATGAAAGCTAATAAAAAAACATCAGATAACTAAAAAATTATAAATTATAAAGTGCTCTTGTGCCAGTGAAGAAATCCGCTTTCTAATCTGGTGGACTTTTCAGTGAGTAAACACAAACCGTTCATGCCTTAGTTCGTGCTGGTTTTACTGAGGCTGGCAACCCTGATGGGGCCCCCTAGTGGCCCAGGGCCCTTGGGCAGTGCCCGAGTGGCTCAATGGTCAGTCCGCCCCTGGCTGCGGTTATCCCAGGCTGGGCCCACATGGCTTTATTAATGCTTGCTACAAAAAACGATGGCATCTTTTAGTGCAGCCTTTCTGCCAGTATTTCAATGCTGTCTCCTCAGACAACCCTCTACCTAAGGAGGCATTGCTGGCTCATATAGTGGTTATGAATAAGCCTGGCAAAGACCCAACATGCGTGCATAGTGCTTGCTACAGTTCCTATTTATATAGGAACTGTAGCAAGCACTATGCACACTCCAGATGACGTCAGAGTGATGAAACGCGTAGGGCGGAGTCCGCATACGTCCTTGCATCATTTCCTGTTACAGGCGCTGGTGTCAGCAACATATGCCTTTGTTAATCCTACCCATTGTGATACCTTTCTATGCGTTTGTTAAGTAAACAGTTTTATACAGTATTACGCTATTTGGGCTCCCTCTCTTTCTTCCATGACGCTCAAAACATAATGGAATCTCCTCATAGCCAGCACTAAGGACGGTCTTTTTTCCTACATTGCTACACAGTGGCACATACTGTGGATGCTTTTAACCCCAGGAGGGGGTGAAGGATCTGGTGAGTGCAGCCGTAATTGTAATTGCACCTTAGATTGTTTCAGTATGCACAGTAATTATATTTAGTACTTTTATCCTAACGGGCATTATATATACTGATTTTCCACACCAAGGATTACACACTTTGGTTTGTCCTTAATGTAAAGACCACACTGTATATGTATTTTTGTTTTTATTTTGTTTCACGCAATTTATACACATTGGTAACACTTACCAACAGGAATGTTGCAAATTATCCAATTTTTTCTAAAGGGAATAATATATACCGTATTTATCGGCGTATAACACGCACTTTTTTCCCCTTAAAATCAGGGGAAAATCGTGGGTGCGTGTTATACGCCGATCCCCGCCGATCTCCGCTGATTTTTTGCGATCGCGCTGACATACACATCCGAGTGTACAGATTCAAATATGGCGCCGGCGGACTCGGCGGAGCAGAGTGAGCGCCGCAGAGATTGGAGGGACTGGGCGGAGCCGAGATACACATACCCGAGTGTACTCGGCTCTTTTCGGCTTCGCTCACAGTCACGCACAGGGCAGGACTGGGCGTGACTGTGAGCGGAGCCGAAAAGAGCCGAGTACATTCGGCTATGTGTATCTCGGCTCCGCCCAGTCCCTCCGATCTCTGCGGCGCTCGCTCTGCTCTGCCGAGTCCTCCGGCGCCATATTTGAATCTGTACACTCGGATGTGTATGTCGGCGCAATTGCAAAAAATGAGCGGAGATCGGTGGGGATTGCAAGGCTGCACTGGGGCAAGGCTGCAATGGACACTGGGAAAGGCTGCACTGACATGGCTGCAAGGCTGCACTGGGACAAGGCTGCAATGGACATTGGGGAAGGCTGCACTAACAAGGCTGCACTGGGACAAGGCTGCAATGGACACTGGGGAAGGCTGCACTAACAAGGCTGCACTGACATAGCTGCAAGGTTGCACTGGGACAAGGCTGCAATGGACACTGGGGAAGGCTGCACTAACAAGGCTGCACTGACATGGCTGCAAGGCTGCACTGGGACAAGGCTGCAATGGACACTGGGGAAGGCTGCACTAACAAGGCTGCACTGACATGGCTGCAAGGCTGCACTGGGACAAGGCTGCAATGGACACTGGGGAAGGCTGCACTAACAAGGCTGCACTAACAAGGCTGCACTGACATGGCTGCAAGGCTGCACTGACAAGGCTGCACTGAGAAGGCTTCAATGACACTGATAAGGCTGCATTGATGGGCATTTTAATGTAAGTTTTTTTCCCTTAAACTTCCCTCCTAAAAGTTTTTTTCCTTAAAATTCCCTCCTAAATTTGGGGTGCGTGTCATACGCTGGCGCGTGTTATACGCCGATAAATACGGTATATGTAATACATTTTTAGTATCATATCTTTAACCATTATTTGGCAGCAGTAGAACAGCGCCATATCTACTTTGTTTTCCTTTCATTCTGTTTACTCCACCTAGTGGAAGTAATAGGTAGTGGCAGCGGTTCTATTAACCACCTTCAAACCCTTAATCCAGTATGTAGTTCTTTGCGTGGAAACTTTCCTTCTTTTTCAGGGTAGACTGGCTGTTCATGGAGGAGACCCTTTTAAACTGGGCCACAGAAAATGATGGGCTGAATTTCTGCCTTTTACCATAACCCTGAAGCTAGAGCGAAGGTCAATGGGACATTCTTCCAACCATTTAGCATCCACAATGGGACTAGACAAGGGTGCCCATTATCCTCTTTGCTATTTTCCCTGGTGTTGGAGTTCCTCTTGAGGAAGGTCAGACAGAATAGTGATATTAAAGGGGTTTGCATTGGTTCAAGAGAACATAAATTATCAGCTTATGCTGACGACTGGTAATTTAGACCTTAAAACCTGGCAGAACACTACGCTTATATGGTTAGGATGTATAAACATAATTAAAATTATCATTCTGCCCAGAATCCTCTATCTGCTCTACACAATTAGGTTACCCCTTTTATTATTTAACCACTTGAAGACCAGGCATTTTCTGGCACCTTTTGTTTACACGTGCTGACGTCACCGTAATCCTCGAGTCCCGAAAGGGAGGGTTGCTGCATGTGTACCAGCCAGCGCAAATGATTATAAGGCATGTGGAGCATTTTTATGTTTTTGGGAACTCCTATAACAACTCTGGCAGGATAATCAGCTTATTAGCCACAGAAGGATCCTCAGACGACAATAAAAGCCCTGGCTGGGTATAGAGCCACAAGCGCCATTGACCTCCTGTAATAAGAGGTCAATGTGAGCTGGTAAGCGAGCCTTTTTGCCTATGGTGGTGGCGGCGCTGTAAAGAATCACACATTTCAAAGTGGCAGATGGTGGTGATACCAATAACAACTGAGTAGCTGGTTGGTTGCTCCAGTTGTTATTACAAGAGAGCTGACCGTCGGCTCTAAAAAAACGGTACCGAGGTGATGTCTGCAGTTGTAGGCATCACCCTGGTACAACCACTTGAAGTCAAATGATGTACCAGGTACGTGATTTGGCAGTGGGTGGTTAAAAAAACCCCACAGGTTCACAATATTTATTTTGCAGGGGAAACCCCCTTGACTGGCCTACTCCCTACTTCGCAGATTTAAGGAAGATGGAGGCCTTAGCCTATCTGATGTCCACCTATATTACAAGGCAAAGGCAATGGTCTGAATCCTCAATTGGCACCATATGGCTAAAGATAAAATCTGGGTCACCCTTGAGAAATGTCTTACGGGCCAAAACTTGGTGGGGGCACCATGGGTACCAAAATCTGCTAGAGGGTTATCCACATGGACGTCCCCATTTACATGAACCACAATCCAGGTTTGGAACCAGGTGAATAAAGAGGGCTATTTATCCCCAGTGACTTCCCCCTTAGCACTGCTGGGAGGGTTCCCTTGGTTTTTCCTGGGTGAAGATGTCCAGTTTTTTAAAACATGGTGCAAGGATGGTGACACTAAGTGTTCCACATTATCACTGTCGGTCACCTTTTGCCTTTGAAGAGCCTTAGACAAACTTATGGCAGTTTCCCTATGGACACCTGGTGCCATCAGCAATTGAATGACTTCCTGAGGAAATTGTATCCTAAACTGAGATCCGTAGACAATCTAACGGCCTTTGAATCCATGTGTGTGTTTAATGAGAACCTACAGCACATTTTATCGCAAATATATAGATTATTCCTATCCTACCATTCCCAGACACCACCTTATTTTGTGCGTGAATGGGAAACGGAATTAGGACTGGACTTCAATTACAAATAATCACAAAGCTATCCCATGTCTCATCTATTAGCTCCCAGCAGTCTTGCTACAAACTTTTCTCTTGCTGGTACAAGATGCCTTAAAACTTAAAATCTTTCCGCAGATTCTAGGTGTTGGCGAGGTTGTGCCTAGGATGGCACATTCATGCACCTCTGGTGACATTGCCCCAAAATTTAAGGGTTTTGGAAGGACATCTTTCCTTGGATTCGGAAAACCACCTTCAAGCCAATACAATTCTTTCCCTCCACTGTCTCTTGCAGGCTACCCCTTCCACCCTTAAGTCGCGCAAAAATAGCGTTGCACTACATCTTTTGAATGCTGCAAAAAGCCTCATACCTACATTTTGGAAGCAGTCCGAGTGCCCCACACTGCAGGACTGGAAGGACTGGGAGGTATAGAGAACGTCATGGAAGCAGACAGGTGGGTTTTTACTGCCAAGGGTAAACAGAAACAATTTCACGATACCTGGTCTGGTTGGATGTATTATTTACTTGAAATAAACAAAATAGACCAAAATCAACAACCTATTTCCCGTTAACTAGACGGCTTTTTCAGGTACTGCTCTCAACTTGGTTTGCGACATCCCCTTGGTTTGCGACATCACTCCTTGTGAATCCTGTGTCAGTACCGTCCACAGGCCGATACTAGGCTGCTTTGTCCCCATTTAAACACTTTGATCCTTGTACACCCAGTTGGCCATACCATATTTTATATATTTTTTGCTTGTTTATGTTATCCTTCCTTCCTAAACATCTCTTTCTACTTCTAGGTTGATGATTCTGTATTGATTATGGAGATCTACCTTTACAATCCTCTTGTAACTGGCTGTGATGCAACGTTAGGAGGATTATAACATCAATGTTGTATTCTATTTACATGTATGTACCCGACACACTCAGTTGTCTCTGAATGTTTCTTAGACCCATTCACTCAACCAGGCCTCTCTTCCTGGTAATTTTTTTGACTGTTTTTTTTTTAATTCTTTTGTTATGTATTTGCAAAATTTCTTATACAAAAAAAAACCTTCCCCCCAAAAATATTCCTAAATTAAAACAGTCATAGTGCACACCTACTCTTTTTATTTCTATATACTATATATTATATAAATAAATATATATATATATATATATATATATATATATATACAGTGCCTTGAAAAAGTAAAAAAGTATTCATACATTCATACCCCTTGAAATTGTCCGCATTTTGTCATGTTACAACCAAAAATGTAAATGTATTTTATTGGGATTTTATGTCATAGACCAACACAAAGTGGCACGTAATTGTGAAGTGGAAGGAAAATGATAAATGGTTTTCAAAATCTTTTACAAATAAAATGTGAAAAGTGTGGCGTGCATTTGTATTTAGCCCCCCTGAGTCAATACTTTGTAGAACCACCTTTCGTTGCAATTACAGCGGCAAGACTTTTTGGGGATGTCTCTACTAGCTTTGCACATCTAGAAAGTGACATTTTTGCCCATTCTTTTTTGCAATATAGCTCAAAATCTGTCAGATTGGATGGAAAGCGTCTGTGAACAGCAATTTTCAAGTCTTGCCACAGATTCTCAATTGGACTTAGGTCTGGACTTTGACTGGGCCATTCTAACACATGAATATGCTTTGATCTAAATCATTCCATTATAGCTTTGGCTATATGTTTAGGGTTGTTTTCCTGCTGTAAGGTGAACCTCCACCCCAGTCTCAAGTCTTTTGCAGTCTCTAACAGGTTTTGTTCTAAGATTGCCCTGTGTTTGGTTCCATCCATCTTCCCATCAACTCTGACCAGCTTCATTGTCCCTGCTGAAGAAAAGCATCCCCACAACATGATGCTGCCACCACCATGTTTCACAGTGGGGATGGTGTGTTCATGGTGATGTGCAGTGTTAGTTTTCCGCCACACGCGTTATGCTTTTAGGCCAAAATGTTCAATTTTGGTCTCATCTGACCAGAGCACCTTCTTCCACATGTTTGCTGTGTCCCCCACATGGCTTCTCGCCAACTGCAATCTGGACTTCTTATGGCTTTCTTTCAACAATGGTTTCTTCTCGCCACTCTTCCAAAAAGGCCAGATTTGTGGAGTGCACGACTAATAGTTGTCCTGTGGACAGATTCTCCCACCTGAGCTGTAGATCTCTGCAGCTCCTCCAGAGTTATCATGAACTTCTTGGCTGTGTCTCTGAATAATGCTCTCCTTGTCCGGCCTGTCAGTTTAGGTGAATGGCCATTTCTTGGTAGGTTTGCAGTTGTGCCATACTCTTTCCGTTTTCGGATGATGGATTGAACAGTGCTCCGTGAAATGTTCAAAGCTTGGGATATTTTTTTATAACGTAGCCCTACTTTAAAACTTCTCCACAACTTTATACCTGACCTGTCTGGTGTGTACCTTGGCCTTCATGATGCTGTTTGTTCAGGAAGGTTCTCTAATAAACTTCTGAGGGCTTCACAAAACAGCTGCATTTATACTAAGATTAAATTACACACAGGTGGGCTCTATTTACTAATTAGGTGGCTTCTGAAGGCAATTGGTTCCAGTAGATTTTAGTTAGGGGTTTCAGAGTAAAGGGGCTGAAAACAGGCCACACTTTTCACATATTTATTTGTAAAAAACGTTGAAAACCATTTATCATTTTCCTTCCACTTCACAGGCACTGTACAGTGCTCAGCATAAATGAGTAGACCTCTTTTGAAAAGTAAGATTTTAATCAATATCTCAATGAACACAAGAACAATTTCAAAAATGTTGACAAAACATGAGTTGTATAGAACATTTGTTTAGCTCATTACATGAAAGTAAGGTTAACAATAAAAAACTTAGATTACAAAATCTTCAGTTTTACTCAAATTCGTTGATGCAAAAATGAATACACCCCACACAAAAAAAAAAAACTACTACATCTAGTATTTTTTATGACCTCCATGATTTGTAAGGACAGCACCAAGTTTTCTAGGCATGGAATGAACAAGTTGGTGACATATTGCAACATCTATCTTTTTCCATTCTTCAAGAACAACCTCTTTTAGAGCCTGGATGCTGGATGGAGAGTGATACTCTTCAGAATTCCCCATAAGTGTTCCCCAATTGGGTTCAGATCAGGAGACATACTTGGCCACTGAATCACTTTCTTCTTCAGAAATTCAACAGTGGCCTTTGATATATGTTCTGGATCAATGTCATGCTGGAAAAGTGCACGACAACCAAGGGCACAGAGTGATGGTAGCATCATCTCTTTCAATATAGAGCAGTACATCTGTGAATTCATGATACCATCAATGAAATTCAGCTCCCCGACACAAGCAGCACTCATGCAGCCTCACAGAAGGACACTGCCACCACCATGTTTCACTGTAGGCACCGTGCATTTTTTTTGTACTCCTCACCTTTACATCGCCATACAGTTTTGAAGCCATCAGTTCCAAAAACATTTATCTTGGTTTAATCACTCCAGAGTACAAAGTGCCTGTAGTCTTCTTCTTTTTTGGCATGGGCTTAAAACAAATTTTGGTTGCAATCAATGTTCCACATTTGTGGGAGTATTTTGTAGTGTAGTGTCCCACAGAAAATGTTAATTCCGAAAGGAAAGTAAATGGTTTCTGACAAATATGTTGGGGTGTAGTCATTAGGATTGCCACCTCATCCCTTTAAACACAAACACATAATAATTACACAGGTTCTGAGGCTAATTTAATGCAGATAAGGCACTAATTGAGTTTAGTTACCACCTTAATCAGCCACAGAACTATGTGTTCGGTTTTTAAAGGGATGTGGTGGCAACCCTACTGCTCATTTGTGCTGAGCACTGTATGTATATATACATATATATTATATTATATTATATTATATTATATTATATTATATTATGTTATATTATATTATATTATATTATATATATATATATATATATATATATATATACATATATATATATACATATATATTATATTATATTATGTTATATTATATTATATTATATTATATGTATATATATATATATATATATATATATATATATATATAATAAATATATATATATATGTCATTATGGACTTTTATCCTCCTGCCTGTAACTATAATATAGTGTATATAATTACCGTGCCCCGTTGCTGAATTTATTACATGATGAAATTAGCTTTTCTAAGGTCTTGTTTAGCTGTCTTGCAGACTGTGGTTCTGAGAGCAGGTCAGCATCTAAATTTTTGCATAGCTTCATCATTTGTTGCTTCCACATTTTTGTTTAGAAAGTACTGACTACATGTTTTTCATTTCTGCAATATGAGGCCTAAAAATACAGGTAGCTGAGGATATGAAACAAAGCAGAACATAGTGTGACTGTAAAATTAGGAAGTCCCACATTCAATAACAGTTAATTAGGCAAATGGTAAACAAGAATAAGTTAAAGGGCTAAAAGTCTCTGTTTGCAATGTCACCCTCAGTCAAGGGTGGCCATACACAGTCCAATGTCATTGCTTGCATTTGGATGAGGATCTGACCACGTAAAACCTAGAGAGTGAGATACTCAAAATTCTGGTGCTGACACATTAAGGCAAGCCATAGATGCTTTGATTTTCTTTCCTGCAACCAAGGGTTGCAGGAAAGAGAACTGGTCATTTCTCTCATCAACACAGTCAGTGTTTATGGGGGAATCTCTTTGTGTTGTGTTGTGAGGGTCTTTGTGTTGCTGTTATTATGGCCATCTGTGCTGTTCTCAGTGGAAGCTGGGTCTTGGGGTCTGTCGAATGCCACTAGCCCATATAAGCCTACACAAATATGGCTCCCTGTATGGCCTGAAGAAGGAGCACATATGCTCCGAAAGTGTGCCATCATGCCTACTACTCCTGTACCCCAGAGTGACAACACCCCCGTTCACCTGGTGTACCCAAGCTGAACAGGAAGCGCTGGGAGCCATCAGTGCTGGACACCTGTATCGATCCCAGAGCATAGCAGAGGACTTTGCTTACTCAAAGCACTGAATCATTACTTTCTTGTGAGCTGCTTAATTTGTATCTACAATAAATGGTTTACGTATTGCTGAACTTAAATGGCACCACATTTATGCTTCTGTATCTCCACCAGAGTTCTTTCTAGCTCGTTGTGAGCAAGCTGCCACAAATTGTCAAATCTGTATAAAAAAAAAATTGTAATGTCCTGACAGACTCCATGGCAGCCTACATGTGGATTAACTCTGACTCCTCTCCAATGCTATAGGACCCATAAATTTGAACTTACCGCTAGGGACTTCGTTCCATAACTAGCCAACTCTTTGGCCAACTGGGTGGGAACTCCATCTGCCATGGAGTCCATCAGGAAAGGAAAATTACGGTAAATATTTGAAAATAAATTTTCCATTTTCCTTTCCATTTTTGTCCTCCTCTAAGGACCTACATTATGTTTGTTCCGGTTTGGCTTCCAGTCGGGATAACTCCGGATTCTGGCATACCATCTTGCGGTGCAAGCTCAGGGCCCAGCTATGGACGGGCGTGCAGCTGTTCAGGCACATGATACCCCGAGTAGTGGAGGGGAGGTTGCCTTGGTATGCTCAGGATGGACCTCTGGGCAAGCGACTCAGCTGGCAAGGTCTGCTGTTTCTATGTTTTCCACTTCCATGGCAGCTGTTTGTGTCTCTATGTATGTTTACTTTTATCCCTTCCCCTGCTAACCTTCCTAAAAGTCTCCTATGGCGTCTGGAGCGCTTCTGCGTTTCAGGACGCCGCAGCACCTCAGGGTTGCGGCCGCCGCTATCTTCAGCGCATGTACGAGGCCTCTGTGACATCGAAGTTTGGCTTCCACATGCATGGAGCGGTGGAGCGCCTTGCGGTCGCACAGGCACCATTCGGCAGCTCTCCACGGTGCAGGCGCGAAGTGGGGAAGGCGATGACGTTATTCGGGCAGGGGATTTAATTGGCTGTCAGCCACTGCCAAGTCGGGAATCCCTGCGGGCAGTTAGCGGCAGCCTTCCTGAGCCTGGGATCGCGTGGGACAAGGAAAGCCCTTGTGGGGGAGTTGCAGGTCTTAAGCTTGTCCTAAGAGATCTGCATATCACCCGATTCCATGCAATTCCCTTTGAGTTTGCCGTTTCATCCAGGAGTCATTGATAGGTAACCGCCTTCGTGCGGCCAGCCCTTACGCACAAGGTATGTGCTGATGAGGGGGAAGGGGCTGAGATTCTTTTTAGTTGAAAATATGTGTAATGTCAGATCTCGCTTCCCCCTTTTGTGTTCTTTTTGTCTTCCTTCAGCCCTTCCAGATCAGACTGCCAAATCATAGTCCTGGACGACAGAGACCTTGCCAGGCCGCAACATCACTCATCATCCAGGTCCCGACGTGATTCTCCGTCCAGGACCCAACAGCAGAGGTGATGTTCCCATTCCTCCTCCAAACAGAGGAGATGTTCCCATTCCTCCTTTAATCAGAGGAGATGTTCCCATTCCTCCTCCAGTCACCGCACCCACCGACAGGACAGCCGCTCTGATCGCACAGCCTGCTGGGGATGTGGAACACGAGTTCCGGAGGGCAAGTCACTGTGTGACCCATGTTTTGCCCGGGCGGTTGGAGAAAAAGAGACAGAAAACCAACAGATGGAGTCTCTTGTCAAGCGTGTGGCGTAGCAGTCCCTAAATGAGTGAAGTACAACCCGCACGCGGGGCCAATCCACCACACTATCTGGCTCACTGGCTGACGAGGCCCAGGAGGATCCGGGCCCATCCCAGCCCTACGATGCTTCTCTCGGATCTTCGGACAGTGATTTAGAAGGAGACGAGTTTGCCGGGGGTTTCGATTTCGCTCTTGTTTCCCCACTAGTCAAAGTGGTCAAATAAGCCCTTTCCGCTCCTTTCAGAATTGAAGGATATCATTGACGAGGAGTGGAGCAAAATAGACAAGAAAGCTTTTATGTCACGCAAAACCTCCAGATTGTACCCCTTCAAGGCAGAGGAAGTGAAGCATCTGGAAAACGCTCTCCCCTCGTGGACGCAGAGCTAATGCGTCTGGGCAAAACACGTCACTTGAGGGAAGAATAGACCAAGACCTCAAGAGAATCTGCGGGCTAGCTGGTATGGCTTGCAAACCCACCCTGGTCCTAGCAGCTATGTTCAAGGCTATGGAAACTTGGACAGAGAATGTGGACTCCGCACTCAGAGGGGTTTCAGAAGAATTGGCCAGAGGCCCGAACTATGCTGTCTTCGGTCACGGTTAAGCGGGCCATGTGGTTACGGCCTTGGGTCGCCGATCCGGCGTCCAAACAAGCCTGGTGTAGGATCCCGTTTGAGTGCTCCCCGCTATTTGGTAACAGGCTGGACAGCGCTATAGCCTGGGCCACCGGTGGGAAATTGGGCTTCCTACCCCAGGATAGGTGTCTGTTCGGTCAGAAGAGACTTCAGCTTAGAAGACGCAGTACCGAGCGTGCAAGGGAAGCACGCTCTTACAGGCCCGGCCGGGACTTCAGAAGGAATTGGAACAGAGGGCAGGCTCCCTTCCGAAAGTCCGCTAAAAGCCAGGCGTCCAGTGGAGTCGTTTTGAGATTAGGCCCGCCCAGGCGGGTCATGTGGGGACACATTTGCCTCTCTTCCGGCACGTCTGGGTGGCCTCAATCTCGGATTACTGGACCATCAAGACGGTATCCTCAGGCCACACACGGTCCTTCACCAGTATTCCTCCCCCCAGATTTGTTTCCACCCTGCTACCATGGTCAGAAGAAAAGAAGCAGGTGTTACTATACTACGTGGATTCGCTGAGAGCACAGGGAGCAGCGGTGTCTCTCCCAAAGGACGAAGAGTTCCAGGGGGTGTACTCCTCTCTCTTCTTAGTCCAAAAGAAAAACGGTTCATGGCGCCCGGTGATAGATCTAACTTACCTAAACAAATTCATAAAATATGGAAGGTTCAAAATGGAGACCCTGTCTACCATCCAGCAAGCCGTACAGCCAGGCGATTGGCTAATTTCAATTGACTTAAAAGATGCTTACTTCCATGTGTCTGGGGTAGAGGAATTCTGCAAATACCTCCGGTTCCAAGTTGGGCAAGAACATCTGCAGTTTACCTGCCTCCCTTTCGGGCTGACAACCTCACCTCGAGTCTTTTCGAAAGTTCTACTGGCCGTGGTGGCCCTTATCAGAACAAGAGGGATACGCTTGTACCTCAACGACCTCCTGTTGCTGTCTCAGGACAAGGAGCAATTGTTGGTCCACAAGGAGCAGGTCATCTCCACATTGGTCCTCCAGTCACCGCACCCACCACCAGGACAGCCGCTCTGATCGCAGAGCCTGCTAGGGATGTGGAACACGAGTTTCGGAGGGCAAGTCACTGTGTGACCCATGTTTTGCCCAGAGAAAAAGAGACAGAAAACCAACAGATGGAGTCTCTTGTCAAGCATGTGGTGCACTTCAGCAATTGTTGATCCACAAGGAGCAGTTCATCTCCACATTGGTCGACTTTGAGTGGCTCCTAACCCTGGAGAAAAGTCATATAGTACCAGTCCAGCGCTTGATATACTTGGGGGCCCATTTTGACACAGTGGAAAGCACCATCTATCTCCCTGTGGAGAAGATCCCAGTTATTCGAGAACGAATTTCACAGGCTCTGAACTCCTCACGTCTGAGGGCCTTACAGTGCCTAAGAATTATCGGCACAATGGTCTTTACGACCCCCATGGTCAAATGGTCTCTGTGGAAGTTATGCCCCTTTCAGACGGGGATCCTTCAGTAATGGAATTTGGGGGACATCAATCAGTCCATTCACATAACATCAGTGATGAGGAACAGCCTCTTTTGGTGGCTTCAGCGCAGGAATTTGCCACTCCATCGCCCCAGTCTCATGGGTCACGGTCACGACCGATGCCAGCGGTGCTGGATGGGGAGCCCTCTGTATGTCAGAACTGGCACAGGGCAAATTGGATGCTCGTCTCCACAATCCGGGCTAGAATGTCCTGGAACTTCGGGCGGCCTGGTGTGCTCTTCGATCCTTCTCTCATCTCCTGAAGGGGGAGTCAGTGGTAGTATGGATGGACAACATCACAGCAGTCTCTTATGTGAGGGGGCAAGGGGGCACTCGGAACCCCACCCTGCTCCAAGAGGTTAAACCCATCATTGTTTGGGCCCAGAAGAACCTGACCAATATTTTGTCAGTCTTCATCCCCGCAGCCCAGATTGTCCAGGCGGACTTCCTGTCCTGCACACAGTTAGACAACAACGAGTGGTCTCTTCATGTGAAGACGTTCGAATGGATCCTGTCCTTGGGAGTCAATCCCGATGTGGATCTATTTGTATCCCCCTGCAACTTCAAGCTCAAGAAGTACTATACCCAAGTCCGTTGCAGCCAGGCCTTCGGAATAGATGCCCTGACAGATCAATGGAGCTTCAACAAGGCATACGCCTTTCCCCCACTCCCGATCATCCTCAAATACTTACGGAGTCTTCAAGCGGAAGCAGTCGAGGTAGTGGTGATTGCACCTTACTGGCCGAACAGGCCATGGTTTCCCCTCCTGACCCAGCTCAGCTTCCGAGACCCGGTGCCTCTTCCGCTCAGCTGGACCTTCTTTCTCAGGGGGCAGTCCTGCACCCTTGTTCGGCATTACTGAGACTGATGGTCTGGTTCTTGAGAGGGAGAGGCTGGAATCTCTCGGGTGTACTTCAAGGGTGATTTCTACCCGCATGAGCTCAAGAAAGACGAGCACGAATAAAGTATATAAGAGAATATGGGCCAAGTTTGTCGAATTCTCATCCTCTATGGGCAGATCATTTAGGGATCCAGAGCTCCAGGATATCCTCAGCTTCCTTCAATCTGGTCTAGATCTGTCTCTATCCATCAGTCCAAGTCTCAGCCTTATCGGCCTTCTCCGGAACATCATGGGCTGTTCACTCGTTAATCCGGCAGTTCTTCCGTGGGGCGTCAAGACTCAGGCCCCAAAGAAGACTAAGATTCCCCAAATGGGATCTTCCCCTTGTTCTCGACTCATTGTCCAGATTCAGCTTAGTATCACGGGGTCTACCCCGCTTTCTATCAAACCCTTTTGCAAAAGTCGCCTTCTTGGTCGCTATCACTTTGGCCAAAAGGGTTTCTGAGATTGGTTCCTTGGGTCACGAAGAACCACTCCTGACCTTTTTCCCGGACCAAGTGGTCCTCATCCCGATGCTCGGCTCAAATGCAAAAGTCAGTTCAGTGTTCCATGAGAACCAAGAGATCTTTCTACCTATATTCAGGTCTCCAGGATCCACCGTGGAGGCGAAGTACCGAAGGAATACCTGCAAGCCATTCGGTACTGCTCCGAATACCTGTTCATTCTGTACTCCGGCTGTAGCAGAGGGAAGCAAGCTTCAACCAGAACGATTGCGGCCTGGATGGTCCAGTCCATTCAGCAGGCTTATAGAGCTAAGGGCTTGGTTCCTCCAGAGGCGGTGACAGCACATTCCACCAGGGGTGTGGCGTCTTCGTGGGCAGCAACCCGTCACGCGGCTCCAGATGTCATCTGCAAAGTGGCTTCTTGGGCCTCCATTAATACGTTTATGTTACATTACTGTATAGAGCCTGCTTCTCTATCTTCTGTGAACTTTGGTTTAAGAGTCCTATCAGTTGATGGAGCAAATTAAAATCTTTTTTGTTCAGCATACCCACCCCGTGTGGTCTGGCTAGTTATTTCCCACACGTAGGCTGCCATGGAGTCTGTCAGGAAAACGGAAAATTTATTATCAAATACTTACCCTAATTTTCCTTTTCTGATGGACTCCATGGCAGACGGAGTTCCCACCCATTTGGTCAAAGAGTTGGCTAGTTACAGAAGGCAGTCCCTAGCGGTGAGTTCAAATTTATGCGTATGGGGTCCTATGGCATTGGAGAGGAGGCGGGGTTAACTCACACATAGGCTGCCATGGAGTCCATCAGGAAAGGAAAATTACGGTAAGTATTTGATAATAAATTTTCCGTTTTTCTTTCTGTATTTTCCAAAAACCTGTGGCAAAAAAATTAAGCCTTCAAAAGACTCACCCTGCCTCTTAACCACTTCAGCCCCGGAAGGTTTTACCCCCTTCCTGACCAGAGCACTTTTTATAATTTGGCACTGCGTCGCTTTAACTGGTAATTGCGTGGTCATGCAATGCTGTACCCAAACAAAATTTGCGTCCTTTTTTTCCCACAAATAGAGCTTTCTTTTGGTACTATTTGATCACATCTGCAGTTTTTATTTTTTGCACTATACACAAAAAAATAGCAACAATTTTGAAAAAAAAAACCAATATTTTTTACTTTTTTGCTATAATAAATATCCCCAAAAATGTTTTTAAAAAACAAATTTCTTCATCAGTTTAGGCCAATATATATTCTTCTACATATTTTTGGTAAAAAAAATCGCAATAAGCGTATATTGATTGGTTTTCGCAAAAGTTATAGCGTCTACAAACTATGGGCAAGATTTATGGCATTTTTATTATTTTTTTTTATTAGTAATGGCGGTGATCTGCGATTTTTAGCGGTATTGCGACATTGGGGCGGACAGATCGGACACTTCTGACAAGTTTTTGGGACCGTTGACATTTATACAGCGATCAGTGCTATAAAAATACACTGATTACTGTGTAAATGACACTGGTAGGGAAAGGGTTAACACTAGGGGGCGACCAAGGGGTTAAATGTGTGTTCCCTCAGTGTGTTCTAACTGTATGGGGATAGGACTGAGTAGGAGAGGAGACATTTCGCTGTTCCTACTTACTAGGAACAAACGACATGTCTCCTCTCCTCTGACAGCAATGGGATTTGTGTGCTTACACACACAAATCCCTGTGATGGCGGTCCTGCATGTGATCACGCCCACTGGTGTTCTATCGGATAGTGCCCACTACTGAGAAGTGCCCGGGACGAATTGCGCATGCGCAGCACAACAGCTGATTGTACAATCAGCTGTTGTGACGGCTAGACGGCGCCTGCGCACAGTAGCCAACAGAAGAAATTTTTGTGTCAGATTGTGCCCCGCTCTGGCGAAGCTTGTTCATGTCAGTGAGGGGCGGATTTGTACATGATGGAGGCAGGTTTATTAAATGATGGGCAGTGCTGCTAAACACATATTTTTCTGATAGAAAAACCTGCCCTTTAGTTGGCTAAATATGCCCCACAAGCGTCCAGGAATAATAGCAGAAAAATATGTGTTTTTCAGCACTGACCATCATTTAATAATCCGCCCCCAACATGTACTAATCCTCCCCTCACCAACATGAACACGCCTCGCCAGCGCTGGGCACAATCTGGCACAAAAAATCTTCCATCGGCTATTGTGCACAGGCACCGTCTAGCCATCACAACAGCTGATCGTAAAATCAGCTATTGTTCTGCGCATGCGTTGTTCATTCCAGGCACTTCTCGATAGCGGGCACCATGCGAACAACGGCCACGCGCATCGGGTCCCCTGCCGTGCAGTGGGCGTGCGTGCCCTCTGGCGGCTCTTAAAGGATTCCCATATATATACGGGGTTTTGCGCAGTGCTGCCATTGTGCTACAGTATATGCACGCGAGCCGGTCGGGAACCAGTTAAAAAATACCTTGGTGTGTTTGCTTTCCAAAAACAACAATTTTTTTGGGTGTTTCCACTGTCCTGGTGCTCCAGAGCTTCCAAAACTGTTATAGGTAGTGAGGAAATTAGATGCGTAATTTATGCCCCTAGAAAGCTCCAAGGTGCTCTTTGGATTTTGGGCTCCTCTGTGTGATTGGGCTGTGAAAAAATCTCTCACTTGTGGTATTACCATACTTGGAAGGAGTAGCAGAATGTATTTTGGAGTGTAATGTCTATGATGTGTGTTAGAAATAACGTATTAACTGACAACTTTGTGTAAAAAATACATTTTTATTTTCTTTCCTACATTTCCCAAAACATGTGGCAAAAAATTAAGTTTTCAAAAGACCCACTATGCCTTTCAGAAAATACCTTGGTGTGTTTGCTTTCCAAAATGAGGTCATTTTGTAGATGTTTCTACTGTTCTGGTGCTCCAGGGCCTCAAAAAATCAGTCAGTACATTAGAACTGATCAGTTTTCAAATATATATATCCAATAGTTTGTAGACTCTATAACTTTCACACAGACAAAATAATTTACACTGATTTTGCTTTATTTTAGGAAAGAAATGTAGCAAAAATACATTTTTTTGACCTCCATTAAGAGAGATTATTTCTTTGCAAAATTGTATAACATTAATTTCTTTTCAACATTTCTTAGGCCCCTTTCACACGAGGCGGACTCCGTTTCTACGGAGCCCGCCTCGGTCCGCCGGCTCATCGGGAGATCTGTCCGTTGATCTCCGCTAAGCCGGCAGATGACAGGTCCCTCTCTGCTCACTGAACGGGGAGGGGCTTGTCAGGCGCCGCTGCCGCCTATGGAGGGATCGGATGAAAACGGACAGCATGTCCGTTTTCATCAGATCTCACCTGATCCGCCAGCGACGGACCTGGACGTAGAGCCATCCGTCTGCTTTTAGCGGATCAGACGGGGTCGGATGTCAGCGGACATGTCTCCGCTGACGTCAGTCGCTCCGTAGGCTAACATGGAGCGCCCGTTCAGGTCCGTCGTCAAAACTGACAGGCGGACCTGAACGGTCCGATCGTGTGAAAGGGGCCTAATATATAGCAAAAAAAAAAAAAAAAACAGTGGTGATTAACCACTTCAGCCCTGGAAGGATTTACCTACTTCCTGACCAGGCCATTTTTTGAGATACTGCACTGCGTCGCTTCACCTGACAGTTGCGTGGTACCCAAACAAAATTGATGTCCTTTTCTTCCCACAAATAGAGCTTTCTTTTGGAGGTATTTGATCACCTCTGCTGTTTTTATTTTTCAAAAAAATGAGCAATAAAAAAAAAAAAAGTTTTACTTTTTGCTATAATAAATATCCAAAAAAACAAAAAAAACTAAACAAATTTCTTCATCAGTTTAGGCAAATATGTATTCTTCTATATATTTTTGGTAAACAAAAATTGCAACAAGCGTAAATTGATTGGTTTGCGCAAAAGTTCTAGTGTCTACAAAATAGGGGATATATTTATGGCATTTTTATTATACTTTTTTTTTACTAGTAATGGCGGTGATCAGCGATTTTCAGCGGGACTGTGACATTGCAGAGGACAGATTGGACACTTTTGACACTTTTTTGGGACCAATGACATTCATACAGTGATCAGAGCTAAAAATAGCCACTGATTACTGTATAAATGTCACTGGCAGGGAAGGGGTTAACACTGGGAGCAATCAGGGGGTTAAGTGTGTTCCCTGGGGGGTTCATCTAAAGCCTTGTACACACGATGCGAAATTCGGAAAGGGGATTGTCTTTTGACAGGTTGTTGTCCTAAATTCTTAACGCTAGTACGCTCCTTTTGACAATTGTTTGCCAATTTTCGAACAACAAATGTTGGATGACAGGCTAGTAAATTTTTGGCGAATGACAGCTCCACGTCTGATTTTTGGATGGTCAGTACAAAAATCCGTCACACAAAAGTCGATAGTACAGCCAGACATGCTCGGAATCAAGGAACAACTGGGAAGAATTTGGTCTTGTAAACTACTGTCCGTAATCTAGAATTAACATTCGTGACGCGGCAATTGATGAAATGTCAAAATTCTCATCTTAATGAGATAATAATGAAGCTGCTTTGCATGTAGTTATGCCAAACTTATTTTAAAAGGCATTGTTTTTTAACGATCTGAAAATCGTGACTCAAAGCTCACCAAACTTCTACTGACATGAAATTAGAAGAAGGAGCCCAAAGGGTGGCGCTTGAGAAATTAACTTCCTTCTTATACTCTCACAGAATGTCACTATGTTTGTGTTAAAAATAAATAAAGA
Source organism: Aquarana catesbeiana (assembly GCF_042186555.1). Lineage (NCBI taxonomy): Eukaryota > Metazoa > Chordata > Amphibia > Anura > Ranidae > Aquarana > Aquarana catesbeiana. Next base: position 249,414,563 of record NC_133329.1, read on the forward strand.
ATTGCGCTAGGTGCATAGATAGTGAAAAATGAAAAAATCAATAATAAACAAAATAACCGTGATATGAGTCCTGCTGCTAGGCACTATAACCCCGATATAAGGCAAAAATTGTATGGATAATAATAAGTGCAGCGCTGGACATAAATCTGAGTGGATAATTATAGCAAATAGTGATGATAATAATAGTGAAAAATATTGACAACAATAAAAGTGGCAATATAATGATAAAATGCTATAAGCAATATATAATAATAATAAACCACCAATGTATAAACATTCATCAGTAGAAAAGCATGCTCCAAAGCCTAAGATATAATCCAAACAATAATGTAAAGTAAAAATAGTGAATAAAAAAAAAAGTCCAAAAATAATATAAAAAGTGCAGAATCACAATCCAATGATCCAATCGATAGTGCCGCCCACCACCGGAGAAAGTGGAGGCTTACCAGAAAGCCTGCGACCGCCCTTATTCAGGGGGGTCAAAACAGGCTTAGTAGGTCACCGTTGATATCCTATTGGAACCGCAACCAATGTCCCTCTGAATATCTTCGATGTTAGCTTCTCAGCAGCAGCAGGAGACACTCAGGAGAAAAAAGTGGTTCCAGGAAGGTTCAAGTGGCCAGTATTCCAGCAAGGATAAACCATAAAAAAGAAAAAGGGACTCCAATAGTGCAGAGAACCAAGATCGTTTATTAAAAAAAACAAGTATACTGCACAGGATCGCATATAAAGTGCCCATATACACCAGCAGTGAAACCGCAGCAAAACAGCAAAAAAGACTCCACCGCCGTTTAAATTAAAAGCGCGCATGCGCGATGCGAGTTCACGTTGTGACCCTACGGCCATTTCGTCACAACTGACGTCATCAGGGGTATGTTCGTGTTGTCGAATGACAATTTGCGTAACGTTAGTATGCAAGCCAAGATCCTGGCACACGCCCTTTTGACAAAAATAAAATGCTCGGTCGTCCAAGGGTCGTACCGTGTGTATGAGGCTTAACAGTGGGGGGAGTGGACTGACTGGGAGTAGAGAGAGATCACTGTTTCTGATTGCTAGGAACAGCAGATCTCTCCCTACTTTTCTGACAGAACGGGGATCTGTCTGTTTACATTGACAGATCTCTGTTCTGGCTCTCTGAGGAGCGATAGCCGGCCGACATCGTGGCCGCCGGCCACGCGCATCGGCTCCGGTGTTGTGTTGCGGGCGCACATGCCCCCTATAACCCTTAAAGTGGCGACGCGGCGGTTTGCACAGCCATGCCAACCAGTATAATGACGGCGGCTGGTCAGCAAGCGGTTAAATACTACCAAAAGAAAGCTCTATCTGTCTCAAAAATTGTAATAATTAAGGTACCCCTAATCATGGTAGCAACTGCTTACAGGACAGATACACATATACATAAACTCAGATTTAGCAACAAACCAAATTATGTCTTGTATATGTAGTACAGTATAACTGAAAGAAAAATACAGGTAATAAAACTCTCCTTTTAACCAATGTGCGTTTATGTTCAATGCCCATTGTTTGGCAAGGTTTTAAATCTCCTTATGACAAGAAAAATATTTAATTTCTAATCTATTCCCCATTACAGTTAATGAGCTCATTGAAAGCCAATTCAACATTTTTTTTTTCCATTGCTGAGCTGTCGGAAGCTGTTCTCATATCAGCAAATAAAAGCCGAAGTGTTTAACAACCTGGAATTTGCTGCACAAGCAAATTACCTTGGAATTTGTAGGTGCAAGAGATAGATCACGTAGGGTTGTAACAAAATGTTTTATATGCATAATTTACATGAACCAAGTATCAGTTCTAGGTAGCTCCTTACTGGTATATTACACCTTTCTTGGTATATTCCAGTTATAGTGGCGATATTTAAAGGCTACTTTAAAGAAGATCTATAGCAAAAAAAATATTTTATTCTGATAAAGCATGGTACACACAGTAAATTTTTTTTTTGACTCAACCCAGTGGGCTGAATGAAAAAAAAATTGAGGAGGTTGTTTTACGTGATTTCAGTACAGTGATCTCCCCCACTGTGCGATTGTGTTCTGACAGGGGGACCGCCCCCCCCCCCCCCCGCTAGAAAACACTGGTCAGCACTCGCAGCAATTGCTGATCGGCTGCCGATCAGCTGATGGTTTTCCAGCATGTTCGTTTAACAGAAGCCGGTTGCAAGGAGCTGTACACATGGGCCGAAAGTTGACCCCTAACTTAGGGTTGCCAGCTCATCCCTATAAAACCAAACACATTAATTGCACAGGTTCTGTGGCTGATTAAAGCGGTAGTAAACCCGCTGACTTTTTTTTTTTTTTACCCTACACCTGTAAGGGAAAAGGCATAATGAGCTAGTATGCACCGCATACTAGCTCATTATGAGATACTTACCTTATAACCAGGCGTCGGTATCTCACCCGGTCCACGCCGAGGGAGCTGACATTTCCCCTCGGCGTGTCTTCCGGGTATCACGGCTCTGCCGCTGTGAGTGGCCGGAGCCGCGATGTCGTCACTCCTGCGCATGCGCGCGGGAGACTTCTTTCCGGCAAGGTCTGGCGTCTGCCAGGCTTTCAGCCGAGAATCCCCTGTGCGCATGCGCCGCTGCAGTCAGCGGCTCATTGCGAGGGGAATATCTCCTAAACCGTACAGGTTTAGGAGATTTTTTTTTACCTACAGATAAGCGTTATTATAGGCTTACCTGTAGGTAAAAGTTTAAAAAATAAGTATACAACCGCTTTAAGGTGGTAATTAAACTCACTTAGTGCCTTATCTGCATTCAGTTAGCCTCAGAACTAAGGATGAGCTCAGGCGTTTTAGCCACCCGCATGTGCCAAGCACGCCAGGAAGTCGGCACTGCACAGCGCTAATCACAAGCAGTGAGACATTTCCCGATGTGCGGCTGCAGAGATCAGGAAATGTCTCACTGCTTGTGATTAGCGCTGTGCAGCTGTCATGTATTTATTGCATATTTTACATAGTAGGTGAGTAGGGATGAGCCGAACACCCCCCTGTTCGGTTCGCACCAGAACTTGCGAACAGGCAAAAAATTTGTTCGAACACGCGTACACCGTTAAAGTCTATGGGACACGAACATGAATAATCAAAACTGCTAATTTTAAAGGCTTATATGCAAGTTATTGTCATAAAAAGTGTTTGGGGACATGGGTCCTGCCCCAGGGGACATGGATCAATGCAAAAAAAGTTTTAAAAACGGCCCTTTTTTCAGGAGTAGTGATTTTAATAATGCTTAAAGTGAAACAATAAAAGTGTAATATTCCTTTAAATTTCGTACCGGGGGGGTGTCTATATATGCCGTGTTTAGAACAGTCTGACAGCAAAATGACATTTCAAAGGAAAAAAGTAATTTAAAAGTACTCCCGGCTATTAATGAATTGCCGGTCCGACAATACACATAAAAGTTCATTGATAAAAACGGCATGGGAATTCCCCACAGGGGAACCCCGAACCACAATTTAAAAAAAAAATTACGTGGGGGTCCCCCTAAATTCAATAACAGGCCCTTCAGGTCCCCCTAAAAATCCATACCAGACCCTTATCCGAGCACGCAACTTGGCAGGCCACAGGAAAAGAGGGGGGGCCGAGAGAGCACCCCCCCTCCTGAACCGTACCAGGCCACATGCCCTCAATATTGGGAGGGTGCTTTGGGGTAGCCCCTCCAAAACACCTTGTCCCCATGTTGATGGGGACAAGGGCCTCATCCCCACAACCCTTGCCCGGTGGTTGTGGGGGTCTGCGGGCGGGGGGCTTATCAAAATCTGGAAGCCCCCTTTAACAAGGGGACCCCCAGATTCCAGCCCTCCCCCCTGTGTGAAATGGTAAGGGGGTAGTATCCCTACCATTTCACAAAAAAACTGTCAAAAATGTTAAAAATGACAAGAGACAGTTTTTGACAATTCCTTTATTTAAATGCTTCTTCTTTCTTCTTTCTTCTATCTTTTCTCTTCCTTCGGTTTCTTCCTCCATCTTCTGGTTCTTCTGGTTCTTCTGGGTCTTCCTCCAGTGTTCTCGTCCTGCATCTTCATCCGCGGCGTCTTCTTATCTTCTTCTCCTTGGGCCGCTCCTCATCCATGATGGCATGGAGGGAGGCTCCCGCTGTGTGACACTTCTCCTCTTCTGATGGTTCTTACATGACGAGGGGCGGAGCCACCAGGTGACCCCTCCCCCCTCTGACGTACGGGGACTTGACGGGACTTCCCTGTGGCATTCCCCGTGATGTCAGAAGGGGGCAGGGTTACGTAACGGGTGACCCCGCCCCTCTGATGTCACGGGGAATGCCACAGGTAAGTCCCCGTCAAGTTCCCGTGCGTCAGGGGGGCGGGGTCACCGGGTGGCCCCGCCCCCCGTTATTTAAGAACCGTCAGAAGAGGAGAAGCGTCACACAGGGGGAGCCTCCCTCCATGCCATCATGGATGCGGAGCGGCCCGAGGAGAAGAAGATAAGAAGACGCCGCGGATGAAGATGCAGGACGAGAACACCGGAGGAAGAACCAGAAGAACCAGAAGAAGAAGAAGATGGAGGAAGAAACCGAAGGAAGAGAGAAGATAGAAGAAAGAAGAAGCATTTAAATAAAGCAATTGTCAAAAACTGTCTCTTGTCATTTTTAACATTTTTGACAATTTTTTTGTGAAATGGTAGGGGTGCTTTTGTACCCCCTTATCATTTCACACAGGGGGGAGGTCCGGGATCTGGGGGTCCCCTTGTTAAAGGGGGCTTCCAGATTCCGATAAGCCCCCCGCCCGCAGACCCCCACAACCACCGGGCAAGGGTTGTGGGGATGAGGCTATCTCAAAGCACCCTCCCAATGATGAGGGCATGTGGCCTGGTACGGTTCAGGAGGGGGGGCGCTCTCTCGCCCCCCCCCTCTTTTCCTGCGCCTGCCAGGTTGCATGCTCGAATAAGGGTCTGGTATGGATTTTTAGGGGGACCCCACGCCATTTTTAAAAAAAAATTTGGCGTGGGGTTCCCCTTAAAATCCTTACCAGACCTTAAGGGTCTGGTATAGATTTTGAGGGGGACCCCACGTCATTTTTTTTTTACATTTTGGCCGGGGTTCCCCTTAATATGCATACCAGACCTGAAGGGCCTGTTATGGAATTTAGGGGGACCCCCACGTAATTTTTTTTTAAAATTGTGGTTTGGTGTTCTCCTATGGGGAATTCCCATGCCGTTTTTATCAATGAACTTTTATGTGTATTGTCGGACCAGCAATTCATTAATAGCCACGAGTACTTTTTTATGACTTTTTTTCCTTTGAAATTTCATTTTGCTGTCAGACTGTTCTAAACACGGGAAACATGCGCCCCTTTACAGGTATACTATAGACACCCCTAGGTACAAAATTTAAAGGAATATTACACTTTTATTGTTTCACTTTAAGCATTATTAAAATCACTGCTCCCGAAAAAACGGCCGTTTTTAAAACTTTTTTTTGCATTGATCCATGTCCCCTGGGGTAGGACCCGGGTCCCCAAACACTTTTTATGACAATAACTTGCATATAAGCCTTTAAAATTAGCACTTTTGATTTCTCCCATAGACTTTTAAAGGGTGTTCCGCGGCTTTCGAATTTGCCGCGAACACCCCAAATTGTTCGGTGAACGGGCGAACAGCCAATGTTCGAGTCGAACATGAGTTCGACTCGAACTCGAAGCTTATCCCTATAGGTGAGGTTGAAAAAAGGCACAAGTCCATCAAGTCCAACCTATGTGTGTGATTATGTCAGTATTACATTGCATATCCCTGTATTTTGCGGTCGTTCAGGTGCTTATCTAATAGTTTTTTTAACCACATGCCGACCGGGCCATAGCCCAAAAGACGGCAACAGCACGGTCGGCTTATCCTGGGAGGGTGTCCATGGACGTCCTTCCAGAATCCTGCTCTTGCGCACCCCCCTGGGGCGCGCACCCGAGAACATCCGTGACCACCGGGTCCAGAGGACCCGGCGCATCACGGATCATGGTAAACGGCCGCTGATCGCGGCTGTTTACCATGTGATCGCTCCGTCAAATGACGGAGCGATCACATGTAAACAAATGTGCGTCATGTCATGACGCCGGTTCCTCCCTCCCCTCTGTGTACCGATCGGTACAGAGGGGGAGGGATCGGATGGCAGCAGCACTGAGGGCTGCATGTGTAGTGCCCACAGCGCTGCTCAGTGACAAATACAGTCACATCCAGCCATCCATGCTCAGCCATCCCTCTATACACTAATGCCCTGCAATACCCAGCACTACCCTGCAATACTCTGCACTACTCTGCAATAACCCACAATACTCTGCAATAACCCACAATATTCTGCAGTACCCCACAATACTCTGCAATACTCTGTAATACCCGGCAATACCCTGCAAGACCCTGCAATACCCCGCAATATTCTGCACTACTCTGCACTACTCCGCAACACCCCGCAATTCTCTGCAATACTCCGCAATACCCTGCAATACTCCGCAATACCCCGCAATACCCTGCACTACTCCGCAATACCCAGCCATACCCAGCCATACTCTGCAATACCCAGCCAAATTCTGCAATACCCAGCCATACTCTGATATACCCAGCCATACCTTGCGATACCCAGCCATACCCTGCGATACCCAGCCATACCCAGCCATGCGCAGCCATATCCAGCCATACTCAGCCATACCCAGCCATGCTCAGCCATACTTGGCCATACTCGGCTATACTCAGCTATACTCTGCCATACTCGGCCTCTGTATGTGTCCAGGCTGTGGAAGTTTCACACATGTGGTATCGCCGTACTCAGGAGGAGTAGGAGAATCTATTTTGAGGTGTCATCTTTGGGATTTACATGCTATGTGTTAGAAATATTGTATAAATGGACAACTTTGTGTTGAAAAAAAGTGTTTTATATAATATCATATGACGTCCTTGACTTTGTGCGGGGATATCTGAATGATGCCTGCAGGTACAGGCACCATTCAGATATCAGCTTTTTCATCCGGCGATTCCCTACACCATAAGAATGATCATAGTGGCTGTTCCACTGCTTGATCGTTCTTATTGGAGGCGAGAGGGGACCTCCCCCCCTTCCCGCCGCCCTCCGGTGCTTCTACCGACTCACTGCTACGATCGAAGCCAGGATCATTTTTTTTTTTTAATTTCAGGCTTCCCAGCCTAGAGGTGAGATGTGGGGTTTTATTGACCCCATATCTCACTGTAAAGAGGACCTGTCATGCCATATTCCTATTACAAGGGATGTTTACATTCCTTGTAATAGGAATAAAAGTGATCAAAACATTTCTTTTTGGGAAAAAAGTGTCAAACTAAAATAAATAAAGTAAAATGAACAATAAAAAGAAAAATAAATTTTTTAAGCGCCCCTGTCCGTGTGCTCGCATGCAGAAGCGAATGCACATGTAAGTCCGGCCCACATATGAAAATGGTGTTCAAACCACACATGTGAGGTATAGCTGCGATCGGTAGAGCGAGAGCAAAAATTTTGGCCCTAGACCTCCTCTATAACTCAAAACCAGTAAAAAGTTTTAAAGCGCCGCCTATGGGGATTTTTAAGTAGCAAAGTTTGTCGCCATTCCACGAGTGTGTGCAATTTTGAAGGGTGACATGTTAGGTATCTATTTACTCTGCGTAAATCCATCTTTCACATTATGCAAAACCATTGGGCCAACTTTACTGTTTTGTTTTTTTTTTAAAGCACAAAACTGTTTTTTTTCCAAAAAAAAGCGTTAAAAAAATTTCTGCGCAAATACCGTGTTAGATAAAAAGTTGCAACCGCCATTGTATTCTCTAGGGTCTTTGCTAAAAAAAACATATATATATAATGTTTTGGGGTTCTATGTAATTTTCTAGCAAATAAATGATGATTTTTACATGTAGGAGAGAAATTCAGAATTGGCCTGGGTGCTCCAGAACGCCTGAAGGTGCTCCGTGCATGCTGGGTCTCTGTATGTGGCCACGCTGTGTAAAAGTCTCACACATGTGGTATCGCCATACTCAGGAGTAATAGCAGAATGTGTTTTGGGGTGTAATTTGTGGTATGCATATGCGGTGTGTGAGAAATAACCTGCTAATATGACAATTTTGTGAAAAAAAAAAAAAAGAAAAAAAAAATCTTGATTTTGCAAAGAATTGTGGGAAAAAATGACAACTTAAAAAAACTCACCATGCATGTTTCTAAATACTTTGGAATGTCTTCTTTCCAAAAAGGGTCATTTGGGGGGTATTTGTACTTTTCTGGCATGTTAGGCTCTTAAGAAATTAGATAGGCTGTCAGTAATTCAGGTGTAATCAATTTTCAAATATTGGCACCATAGCTTTTGGACTCTTTAACTTTCACAAACACCAAATAATATACACCAATTTGTACTTATTTTTACCAAAGATATGTAGCAGTATAAATTGTGGCCAAAATTTACGAAGAAAAATTACTAATTTGCTAAATTTTATAACAGAAACAAAGAAAATGTCATTTTTTTACCAAATTTTCAGTCTTTTTTCTTTTATAGCACAAAAAATATAAAACCCAACGGTGATTAAATACCACCAAAAGAAAGCTCTATTTGTGTGAAAAAAAGGACAAACATTTCATATGGGTACACTGTTGCATGACTGAGTAATTGTCATTCAAAATGTGAGAGCACCGAAAGTTGAAAATTGGTCTGGGTAGGAAGGGGGTTTAAGTGCCCAGTTGTCAAGTGGTTAAACTAGCTAGCTAGTTAGTAACTAGCTAACAGGAAGATTTAGCTGTTTTGACAGCACAGCGGCTAACAAGGACAAAGTTGCCGCTGCCTTGGAGGCGGCCATGTTGTTGGCCAGTATCGGAGCGGTGTAACAATCTCCGCTCATAATATTTTGCACCGGTTGCCGGTGTTGTGTCCAAACAGCAATTCGTCAAAAGCTCCAATTACTGATTTTATATTTCTATGCAAAAAAAAAAAAAAAACAATCCTATTATCCTGGAAAATTATATTTGTCCCTACATTAAATGCTTGGCTTATGCTAATTACCACTAATCTCCCCTTGTATAAGCTTACGTTTAAACTCAGGAAAAAAAACTGTTTGACTAGTTATGGGGTAAATGGATTGCTAGCCCACTCACTTTAACCTCTCAAGATCCAGGATATTAGAAGCTCAATATTTTGACTATCACCGAGAATCCTTTGTACTGAGATACCCAATGTATCTGTAACGTCTCCATTATTGCCGCAAAATTAATAAGAAATGAGAGACATCTTGTGTTTGTTAGCTTTATTTTTTTGTAACATTGTTTTTTGTTTATCGTTTTTTTTTTTTGTACAATCTTTATTCAAAAATTAAAAACACATATCTAAAAGAAAGATTAGAGTGTCGGCTCTCTGATACAGCTGTGTAAACTTTTGTACAGTTCAAGACAGTTGGTCAACAGATAAAACAAGAACAACCCAAATATTGAGGAACAAGAAAGGTGTTTTCATACTAATTATTAAAGTGTTGGCTCTCAGATACAGGTCTGTAAAAATTGTACAGCAGCTGGACAATCTGTCACCTAGAACAGGCCCAAATACTGAGACATAAGCCTGTGGGTGGGGCCACTCGCCCCACATGTGGGGGGTACCTTTCGCGTGTGTACGCGCTCATCAATGCCTGAGACCAGGTGGGGACTGCAGTCATGTGAAAGTCTAACATTAAGACAGCTAAGAGATGATCAGCAACACTGTGTGCAGTAATAAAAGTACAGAGTTCCTCTGAACCATGCTGTCCTGTGTCACTTCACACTGTTAACTGATGTATGTTGCATTTAGGAGGGACACTGCTGAGCCCATGCCCTCTCCACCAGCCCAGCGTACCTCTGTCCCCAGTGACAGGACAGGTCCCGCGGCACACCCAGTACGCACCCCATGCTTGCTTTCATTAACTCTTTCACTCCCATACCATGCAGCCAGGCTATAGGTGTTTGTAAGGGGGATAGGTTTTGGTTGCTATGGGAAACCAACCGCAAGGGAGGGAGCCAGACCACCAGCCCCTCCCTACCAGAGGACCCTCCACCATGCCAGGTGCCACGCTTTGAAAATTGTTTTTGGACATTTGAGCGGACTATACCGGTACCAGAAAGGAACACTATATCGATTTACAAAAATAATTGTTTATTTAATGTTGCAAAATGGCTATCGCTTCTTCAGGACCTATTTCCATTGACTGCAGGCAAAGGGATTCTGTATGGGAAAGAAAAAAGTATCAAAACTTCATCGGACGGATAGCTAATGTAAACAAATCACATATATCAATATAAACCCCATATATATAGTATGGGGACAGTGTATATAGAGTGTGCCACTCAAATATCAGAGAGAACACTCCCATGTGTGGAATGCCGTGTGCCACCCGGAGGCAGCCAGATCAGCGAGACACTCCCTAGATCAAGCCGACCAATAACATCTTATACCTCATTCTATGAGGAGGACAAAATGAAAATAAGCCCCCACATAGATATACAGTGTAGTATATATAAAGATATCATCTTGACATAGTACTCACAAAGCCAAAAAAAGTCCACAGAATCACTGCACCAGGTTTACCGTTATTTCACAGTATGTAGAGCAACCCTCCTATTGGCTCCTATTATGCAATAAAGATATACAAGCCAGGTACCACACTTTATGACCAGTGTTCTGTCAAAATAGCCAACTCGTCAGAAACTCCAACCACGGCACTTCCGATTTCTCTAAACTATCAGTAATTGGAGATTTTAATGATTTGCTGTGTGGATACAACATCGGCAACTGAATACAATCTGGTACAGAAAGATTTCGCTGTTTTGACAGCACAGCGGCTAACGAGGACAAAGTTGACGTTGCCTCAGCGGCGGCCATGTTGTTGGCTAGTATCTGAGCAGAGTAACAATCTCCGCTCATAGTATCGTGCACTGGACTCTATTCGGTTGCTGGTGTTGTGTCCAAACAGCAATTTGTCAAAATTTCCAATTACTGATGGTTTAAAAAAAACGGAAGTTAATTAGTTGGAGTTTCTGACGAGTTGGCTAATTTGACAGGACACCAGCTCCAATGTACTGTGCACTAGTTTTTTGTTACCAATAGCAACTGCATTACTCTTCCTGTTTGCCTTGCCTATTAGTAGCAGCTTTACTTCATACCCCGCATGTGCTTTACTGACCCTAATTCTTTGAATATGCCAGGAACTATCATGCACCTCTTTGGAATGACTTCAGACCAGGCTTGAAACAGTTAACAGCTTTACTGAAGAGTCCGGAACATGGTTCAACAGCACACATGAACAGCCTAACTAACTAATGCAGGCTGCCCAGGTTCATACCTTCCAGAGAAGCCATTCAGCAAAAATATGGTAGATTCCAAGTAAAGGGAGAACCCCAGCAGGAGCACATGCCCCAGTAGGACTACATGTTGCAGCAGATCTTCCTCTGTAAATCCTATGTGGAAGAGAGAGAGAATTTAGCTCTCCCCTGTATTTATGTGGTTTACAGCAGGGGGCAGGACGCACAAAGCCCGGGAAAATAGTCTAGACACAGTTAACTCCTTCCTATTCCAGGAAGCCTGAACTATCTGAATAGCTACACAGCGCAATTACTACAACAGCAGGAACTCATTTAATGACACCCCACAAGTACCTGTTTTCAAGCCTGGTGTTTGCTAGTAAAATTAGAGTCTGGACACTTAGATACAGGTGCGCAAAAAATTGTACAGTGGCAGAACAGGCACAAATATTGGGACACAGGTCAAGCGCTTTCCTAGAAACAATTAGAGCATATGCTCTCATATACATGTGCATAAAAATTGATGACAGTAAGACAGTGTGGTATCAGTGGGAATAAACACAAGCACAAATACACAAGGCAGGTGTTTGTAAAGAAAAAACCATTGGAGCATTAGCTCTCACATTAAGTGTTAAAAAATTGTAAAGCAGCAGGTCATTTTGGCATCAGTGGGAACAGGGCAAAATGTTGAGCCACAAAGAGTCCCTAAAATAGAGCATCGGCCCTTATTAGATCTGAGGGGTTTCATTGCTTTTTTGGCAAGAGGAAGGAGAAGCATGAGAAGGTGACAGCAAGAAGCAGCAATGTTGGAAGTAGCAACAAGAAATCAAGGGAAAAAATTTAGTCTTTTGCTTGCAAAACAGATACAAACTTAATGTGGTAGTGGCATCTGCTGCCAGTGTTTGGTAATCCTCTGTGATTCAGGTCTGATTTATTTTAAAGTGAGGAGCTCATAGAAGTCACATGACTGGCTAATGACAGTTACGTGATTGGCTCATCAGAATCATAGGGCGGACTCAAGACAACCACATAGCTGGCTCATGGAAGGCACATAGTTGGCTCATGGGAGTAATAAATCTGACTCTTGGCAGTCACATAGCTGACTCATAGCAACCACTGGTTTATACATAACATAATTGGTTCATGTTAATCACATTGATGAAAAACACCAGTCTGTGAGAACCTACTTATAGACTCACACAATTTAAAAATACTAAATCTCAATTTTTTTTTTTTTTTATAGGATCCAACATAATCCATCAAAAAATGAATTCAAAAGGATTAGACAGCCAATGACAGCTAATGTCTATTAGACATGTATTTAAACAATGGTTTTATAGCAACCATAGGATCTTTCCTAAGCTGGAGGGCCCAAACATCAAAAAGCATTCAAAGTTATTTATATTTCAGAACTATTGATACATTATTAAAATAGACAGTAAATGCAAGACCATAGGTCCTGCCTTCCTGGAAAGTATCTGCCCTAATAGTGTCCTAGGACAGTGTTTCTCAACTCCAGTCCTCAAGGCGCACCAACAGGTCATGTTTTCAGGATTTCCCTCAAATCAAACGGCTGTGGTATTTACTAAGGCAGTGAAACTGATCAAATCACCTGTGCAAAATTAGTGGAAATCCTGAAAACATGACCTGTTGGTGCGCCTTGAGGACTGGAGTTGAGAAACACTGTCCTAGGACACTGCAATAATGGCGACTAGTGCTTTGGATATGGCAGATGTACTCTCCAGTACCTGCTAAGTGAGTGTCCTTACAGTTTCAGTGCCTCACACATGGAATGGCAACAGGTGCGTTCCATCTTGTCTGAACATTGGCACATCCTTACAAGATCAGATAAATTAAAAGAGATTGTGGGTAATAGACCCCTTATGGTAGCAAAGAGGGCTAAAAATATCAGAGATGAATTAGTGGAATCCGAGTTTCGACGTCCGATCAATAGGAGCTGGCTCACAGACATGCCCAAACTAAAGGGGTGTTCCCATGTGGCCATTGCCTAACATGCAAGTTTGTTGAGCGAACCAAGACGTTTCGCAATTCAGACTCCAGTCACGAATTCACAATCAATTCATTCATCAATTGCAGTACGTCTAGGGTTCTATACATCTTAGAATGCCCATGTCACAAGCTCTATGTGGGCAAGACGAAGCATCAGTTGAGAATCAGATTTGCAGAACATTTGAAAAGCATTCAACTTAAAAAGGAAACCCCAATAGCCCAACACTTTTTAGATGTTCATCAGGGAAACACATCTGGGCTCAGGGTCAAGGGATTTTATGCCCTTGACTTACCTGAGTGCCGAGGTGATTTTGATATGGTATTACAACAAAGGGAGAAATTATGGATATATAGACTCCAAACTCTCCAGCCTAAGGGTTTGAACACAGAGCTTAGTCTCAAAGTCTTTCTGCAACCTTGACTGTATGCTTCCATTTGAGTCGGGGTACCTCTATCAAGAGATCCATATACAAGCTTATTCTCTCCCCACTTACACCCTGGGTTTCCATCTTCTCTATATTCAATATGTTCGCAAAATAAAATATATATATAATCAAAATAGAAAAATAGAAAAAAATATATGAATACTTTTAGGATACCCGCCTTGACTAGACCTCCATAACCTATAGTCCTTTCACCCCCCCCTTTTTTTTTCCCCCTACCCCACCCCTCCTCCCCCTTCCCTCTCTCCCCCTCTTCCCCCCACATGTTGATTTGGCTTGACTTCATTCTCTCCACCCCACAATGAGCCCTCATATGTCACAGGGTGTGTGGGTTTGTGTTTTTGGTCAATAAATGTGTGCCTACTCACTGTGCAATCAATATGCTGATTGGGCAGTTAGCCCTATTTATAGACACAGATCATCTATGCACAATGTCCAGATGAAGTGCTCAGTTAGGAGCACGAAACGCGTCGATAATTTGATGTCTTAGACGCTGGAGGGTCTCCCTCATCCCCCCCCTTTGTTGTAAGGCCTTCACCATTGTCAGGATGACACCATATCACTTGAAAAGTCGTGTTAGCAGTGCCAGCATGATTTCCTGAAACCTGTGCCCTCTGCTGGTCACAGCCAAACAAGACAGCACAGGAACTGTTCACTTCACCTCACTCAGACACTTCCGTCACTCATGTCCTCCAGCGTGATCAGCTGTTCCTCGGACTGAGACTAAATAACAAAACCCACACGTGGGACTATCTCGGCGAACTGGATACACACAGACTGGATCCGTGCAAGGAAAGTTTTGTCTGTACCATGAAGCGACAGAAGGGGTAAGAAGCTTACAAGGATCAATGATACTTTCCATGCTTCTATATCCTTCTAACTTATGAGTGAACAGTCAATTCTTACCAACGTATACATCTGTTATGATTACATGATGAAACTATAGGAGATCCGGAGACTGAGATAAACACTGCGTTTATACCCTGCAGAAACCTCAGTATCATCAGCCCAGGTTCATGCATGCACTGCAGGATCTTTTTGTGATTAGCTCACGGCTCTGGCTTTATTAGCTGCAACACCACTTCTATCCATGTCTCATGCGAGATCAGGCTGCACATGTGTGGTATCATTTAGCCCGTGATCGGGCATATGTGTACACGGACATTATCTTGGATTTTCCCTGTTTCATTCACCTAACTATCCAGCAAGGCGATTATCTCCCCATCATTCAGTTTCTTTAGGTATACTCAATGCTATTACCTAGAGACTGTGGGTGTGGGGGGGGAGCAGTGAGGGGTTGCCCACCAGTGTTGTTGTTTTTAATACTCAACGTTGTTTTATGTTCATGTCTACAGTCTACAGTATTTTTGTCAACTGTAATCCACTAACCCTTGATATCGTGGTGGAGTGGACCCAACTTGCATGAATTCCACGCATGTGGGTTCCTCTTTCTCCCCTTTTTATACTATTGTCCTAATGCTTTTTTCAATAAAGGTTTTTCCATTTTGATCATATAACGTGGTTGCTTCTCCCTTCGGTTAGCTATCCTGGGGCTGGGGAGTTTTTCTTATTCCCCCCTCCCCCTTCTTTTTGTTTAGTTTCAGTGTTTTTTTGCTACATGGGAGGTAGCCCGTCCTCAGGACGAACCGTTTTGATCATATGATGTTAATCAATTTGTATTAGACATGTGTTGATTCAATACAGTGGCCCCCTTTTATTATTATTCCAGTTTAAACCAGGGACCTAGCAGGCCCACCATGCTGTAAGATATTTGCCAACAGATGTCCGCTTATACCCCTGACGTATGTATTCCTTAGAACAAGAGGTCACAGATCATGCTATAGCTGTAGTGCTACCCCCTGCTGGAAATATGCCCAGGCTCTTTTTCCCGGGAATTGCCCCGCATGCCAGGCACACAATCACAGACACTCTGTGTCCTGGAAGCTCTGTGTGTCACAGTATTTATACAGACTTCCAGCAGACATCTGGGCCACTCTCCCAGGGATTGACTAGGGCTGTAAAAATATACGTGCTGCCCATTTGCCTTGCTCCACACCTATGTTCTAGAAAGAACCGCAGTCCTCTAGAAAGCAGAGACAGCAATCAAATCTGCAGCAGATAAAACACTGAACAGGGCAGAATAATCAACACAGCTACACTGATTACAGTGAGCGCAACCAAATTTGCCTAACAACTAAACAGCAGCTCCACTCACTACAATGAGCCAGAACCAAGATGTACCTAATCCTAGCACCTATGTAGATGGGTGCTGCATAGCATACCAACACATACACTATATTACCAAAAGTATTGGGACACCTGCCTTTACACGCACCTGAACTTTAATGGCATTAGTCTGTAGGGTTCAATATTGAGCTCTCACACCCTTTGCAGCTATACCAGCCTCAACTCTTCTGGGAAGGTTGTCCACAAGGTTTAAGAGTGTGTCTATGGGAATGTTTGACCATTCTTCCAGAAGAGCATTTGTGAGGTTAGGCACTGATGTGGATGAGAAGGCCCCGGGCTGACAGCCACTGCTTGAATTCATCCCAAAGGTGTTCTATCAGGTTGAGGTCAGGACTCTGTGCAGGCCACTCAAGTTTCTCCACCTGAAACTTGCTCATCCATGTCTTTATAGACCTTGCTTTGTGCACTGATGCTCAGTCATGTTGGAATAGAAGCAATAGAACACCTTTGGGATGAATTAGAGCGGAGACTGCGAGCCAGGCCTTCTCAGTGCCTGACCTCACAAATGCGCTTCTGGAAGAATGGTCAAACATTCCCATAGACACACTCCTAAACCTTGTGGGCAGCCTTCCCAGAAGAGTTGAAGCTGTTATAGCTGCAAAGGGTGGGCCAACTCCATATTAAACCCTATGGACTAAGACTGGGGTGCCAATAAATTTCATGTGCGTGTAAAGGGAGGCATGCCAATACTTTTGACAATATAGTGTATGTGAAATTGAGGGACCCTTGACAATTTAAGTTCAACAAAGGGGCGTGACCTATGTGATGCCATCAGCATGCATGCCCCAGTGCGTTTGTTATGCGCTTGTACTCTGCATTATATGTAAGTGCAATTACTTATTATATTAAAGTGCTTAAATAATTTTACACTATCTGCGGGCCTCTTGTCTTTATATGCCTTATTGTCATTTCCACCTGGGAAGTTTTGAGGCAACCAGGAGTCCTGTTGCACATAGTCTGGGGGACGGACCCCTGGGATTTTCTACACGTTTATCATGACCGCTCACATTCAGAGGGTCATGTCTCTTTGGTAAGCTGCTCCTGGGCTTTTTTGTGGATGGTGGATTGGTGCAGTGACTTTCTTTTCTGGAAAACACGTTTCAGTTTTATAGGTGGATGCACTTTCTTTTGAACCACTATATGTATTAAAGTTGAAGCACAATATATTTCTCCTGTGGAAATTTTTTCACAAGTGGATGCACTGTATCGGTGGACTATTTATTTCTTAAGCAATAATCTTAGACTTATCAGTTTTTTGTTTTCACATGCATTATGCCACTTATTTGCATTACTGGTCACAATATTAATATTTGTGATATAGTCGATTTATTATTTATTTGTTCTCACATATATTAGGTTATTTGTTTTACGCTGTTGGTCACATTGGTAGTACTTGGAATGTAGCGTTGGCTTTTATTGCATACTTTTGAGAAGTTTGTGATACCAAGACAAGAGACTAGCTGCTCGTATCCCCTCTCTTTTTTTTCATTTGGCTAATAGGAGTGGTGAGCGAGTTTTTTATCTTTGTTTAAACTTTTTTATGTGTAATATTATGATCTGAATTCTCTATCAAACTTTTTCTGCTCAAAGCCCTCATGCTTGTTTGCTGGTCTGCAGTAGACCAGGTACAGGCTTTAGTAGATTTCTTCCTCACAGTAAGTTGCAATAAACATGGATATGGAGCCACACATTGATGACACCATTAATCTTTATTCAGACAAGGCTTTCTAGACAGTCCCATCCTGTAGGTCATGCAACTAATGCATTTCACCTGGATTGGGCTTATTTGTAGAGATCGATTAAACCCAATCCAGGTGAACCATTTCAGAGGGGCATGGACTGTTTAGGAAGCCAGCTTAGCTGAATAAAGATTGATGAATGATGCCATCAATGTATGGCTCTGTATTCATGTTTACTGTCCTTTACATTCACGTTTGATTTAAAAATACTACCAATTTTAGCAGGTTATCTTGTGATGTCCTAATTTCAAATCTTGTATAGTCCCACCTTCCCAAAAAATAAAAAAAAAATCGCCATTTTACAATCTAATTAATCCAACAGCTGCACAGTTTCCTTCATATACAGTATCTCACAAAAGCGAAAACACACCTCAGATTTTTGTAATTATTTTATTATATCTTTTCATGTGACAACACTAAGGCTGGATTCACACCTATGCATTTTTAGTGCTTTTCGCATTTTGCAGATTTGCACTAGAGAACGTGTTCCATAAGAAACCATGGTAGATGGACTGTAGTGCAAATCTGCAAAACGCAAAAAGCACAAAAAATGCATAGGTGTGAATCCAGCCTAAAGAACACTTTACTACAATGTAAAGTAGTGAGTGTACAGCTTGTATAACAGTGTAAATTTGCTGTTCCCTCAAAATAACTCAACACACAGCCATTCATGTCTAAACCGCTGGCAACAAAAGTGAGTACACCCCTAAGTAAAAATGTCCAAATTGGGCCCAAAGTGTCAATATTTTGTGTGTTCACCATTATTTCCCAGCACTGCCTTAACCCTCTTGGGCATGGAGTTCACCAGAGCTTCACAGGTTGCCACGGGAGTCCTCTTCCACTCCTCCATGACGACATCATGGTGCTGGTGGATGTTAGAGACATTGCTGGTGGATGTTAGAGACCTTGCGCTCCTCCGCCTTTTGTTTGAGGATGCCCCACAGATGCTCAGTAGGGTTTAGGTCTGGAGACATGCTTGGCCAGCCCATCACGTTTACCCTCAGCTTCATTAGCAAGGCAGTGGTCATCTTGAAGGTGTGTTTGGGGTCGTTATCATGTTGGACTACTGCCCTGCGGCTCAGTCTCCAAGGGGAGGGGATCATGCCCTGCTTCAGTAAGTCACAGTACATGTTGGCATTCATGCCCTCATTGAACTGTATCTCCCCAGTGCTGGCAGTCCCAGACCATGACACTCCCACCACCATGCTTGACTGTAGGCAATGTAGGCAAGACACACTAGTCTTTGTACTCCTCACTTGGTTGCCCCCACACACACTTGACACAATTCCAGTTCCACAGTTACAGTTACAGTAATCCATGTGCTTAGTCTGCTTATCTTCAGCAAACTGTTTGCGGGCTTTCTTATGCATCATCTTTAGAAGAGGTTTCCTTCTGGGACGACAGCCATGCAGACCAGTTTGATGAATTGTGCGGCATATGGTCTGAGCACTGACAGGCTGACCCTCCACCCCTTCAACCTCTGCAGCAATTCTGGCAGCAATCATACAACTATTTCCCAAAGACAACTTCTGGATATGATGCTGAGTACGTGCACTCAACTTCTTTGGTCAACCATGGCAAGGCCTGTTCTGAGTGGAACCTGTCCTGTTAAACTGCTGTATGGTCTTGGCCACTGTGCTGAAGCTCAGTTTCAGGGTCTTGGCAATCTTCTTATAGCCTAGGCCATCTTTATGTAGAGCAACAATTCTTTTTTTCAGATCCTCAGAGAGTTCTTTGCCATGAGGTGCCATGTTGAACTTCCAGTGACCACTATGAGAGAGTGAGAGCAGTAATACCAAATTTAACACACCTGCTACCCATTCACAACCCGAGACCTTGTAACATTAATCAGTCACATGACACCGGGGAGGGAAAATGTCTAATTTGGACAATTTCACTTAGAGGTGTACTCACTTTTGTTGCCAGAGGTTTAGACATTAATGGCTGTGTGTTGAGTTATTTTGAGGGGACAGCAAATTTACACTGTTATACAAGCTGTACACTCACTACTTTACATTGCAGCAAAGTGTCATTTCTTCAGTGTTGTCACATGAAAAGATATAATAAAATATTTACAAAAATGTGAGGGGTGTGCTATATAAGTACCTGTAATAAATAAATAAATATCCAATCAGTCATTTTAACCACTTGCCGACCGCCGCGCGCCGATATATGTTGTCAGAATGGCACGGGTGGGCAAATGGGCGATCGTGCCCCCCGATTCCTTAGAGAACCGATCAGTCCTCAGGTCCAGGCCAGTCATTTATGGCCTTGACCTGCTGATCAGTCCTGACAAATTAAATCCTTCTCCTGCCTGTGGAGAGTGATGTCATCTCTCCTCGTGGAGTCTTTTCGATTCCAATGAGAGGAGAGAGAACGTCTAAACATGAGTTGCACAACACTACACTAACACCAGTACACCTAGGTACACTTGTCACCCCCCGATCGCCCCCCCCCCCAAGTTAATCCCTTCACCCCTGTCACTGTGTCACCAGTTTTCAGATTTTTCACTGATCACTGCATTGGTGTAATTTGTGACTGTAATAAGTGTTAGGGCAGTTAGTAGTAGGCCCAGGTAGGTCTGGGGTACCCCCCTAATAACGGTTTAACCCCTTGATCGCCCCCCAGTTAACCCTTTCACCCCCTGTCTCCAGTGTCACAAATAGATCTTTTTTCTGATTGGTTTATTTGTGTCACGGGTGACGCTAGTTATCCAGGTAGTTGATTAGTTTCACCGTCAGGTTTTATAGGGTTAGGTCCCCCAATATAGTACCTAAAAACGGTTTTAACCCCCTTATTGCCCCCTAGTTAACCCTTTCACCACCAATGATCACCGTATTAGTGTTACAGGTGACGCTGGTTAGTTATTTTGTTTTTTATAGCGTCAGGGCACCCGCTGTATATTAACCAATAAAGGTTTAACCCCCTGATCGCCTGGCGGGTGATATCAGTTAGGTTTTAGCGTCAGTCAGGGTCTGCGTCGCCCCAGGCAGCGTCAGATTAGTGCCAGTAGCGCTAACACCCACGCACGCACCATACACTTCCCTTAGTAGTATAGTATATAGTAGTATAGTGTCTAAAAGGATCGATATCTTTGATCTGATCAGAACTATATTAGCATTCCCAATAGTTTAGGATTCCCAAAAATGCAGCGTTAGCAGAATCGGCCCAGATAACTGCTAGCACCTGCGTTTACCCGCTCCCTAGCCCAGCCCACCCAAGTGCAGTATCAATTGATCACTGTCACTTACAAAAACACAAAAAAAAAAGGCTGTTGTTGAGGTGCAAGAACCGCGGGGCTCTCGTATGGAGCAGAGAGCCAGTACTAGTGCTGCTTATCCTTCTGGTGAACTGGAAAGCACCAGCGGCCTAGTACACCCTGGTCATAGTCAAACCAGCACTGCAGTATCACGTGGAGACATGGTGAGTCCCATAAGTACAGTTCAAGCCAGTGAGGTGGCTAGCACAACTAGTGTCCCGCAGCCACCAAGAAGAAGACAAACACAGGCCTGTTGAGCCCATAGTGCCCTTCCTGCTGTATTTGCCAATCCTAATTGGGAGCCCACCACTTCTGCAGCACCCGTACTTCCCCCATTCACTGGCCAACTCGGAATTCAGGTGGAAACAGTTGATTTTACATCACTTGATTTTTATTCCCTGTTTTTCATGGAAGATATCTATAGATCTATTGTGGACCAAAGCAATTTGTATGCTGGTCAATTCATCGCCGCTAATCCCCATTTGACTTTTGCCAGAGAAAGGAAACCTGTTATGGTTTCCGAATTTAAGACCTTTCTGGGCCTATCCCTGTCGTCATCGGGGTGACCCTGAATACGATCGGCTCTACAAAATTTAGTCCCTTGTAAACCACTTCAACCAACAGTTTGCAGCTTTGTTTACTCCCGATCAAGTTGTCTGCATTGACGAGTCCCTGATTAAGTTTTCTGGCCGCTTGTCTTTCAAACAGTATCTTCCCAGCAAACATGCCAGATATGGGGTCAAGATGTATAAGCTCTGTGATAGGGCCACAGGCTATACATATAGTTTTATGGTTTACGAGGGAAGAGATAGTCATATAGAGCCGGAGAACTGCCCAGACTACATAGGGAGCGCTGGTCAGATTGTGTGGGGCTTGTTGTCACCCTTATTCGGAAAGGGGTACCACTTGTATTTGGACAACAATTATTACACGAGCCTGCCACTCTTTAGTCACTTGTTTGATTCAGGAATTGGCGCATGTGGCACCATGCGATCTAATAGCCAGGGCTTTCCCCAGTGGCTTGTAGATTCCCATCTTAGGCTGGGGAAGAGAGCCTGCTTGAGATGTAATAATTTGCTCGCTGTAAAGTGGAGGGATAATAAGAATGTTTTCATTCTGGCCTCCCTTCACGCAGACACGACGGTCCAAATTACTACAGCGATTGGTGTTAAGGAGAAACCCCTCTGTGTCCACTAATATAACCTTAATATGGGAGGGGTGGACCTCAAGGACCAGTTGTTGGCGCCGTACCTAGTTGCCCGTAAGGCCAGACGCTAGTATAAAAACGTGTCTGTATACTTATTCCAATTGGCTCTGCTGAATGCTTATGTGCTATACAAAGTTCAGGACAAACTGGATCTTTCCTTAAATTACAGAAAAAGATCATCACAACCCTTCTGTTTCCAGACGGTGCTGTGGCCCAACTTCCCAATCCAAATGCAGTAAGCCGGCTGCATGAGAGGCACTTTCCGTATATCCTCCCTCGTACACCTACCCAACGAGCCCCCCAAAGAAAATGTTGTGTCTGCAGAAACCGTGGATATAGGCATGACACCCGCTATTATTGCCCCTCCTGTCCTGACCATCCTGGTCTTTGCATTGGTGAATGTTTTGAACGCTACCACACACTAGTGGAGTATTAACGTAGGGTACAGCACTGCAAAGACTAGGACACACTTTCACAGGGTCACCAAAGATGCCATCGCATTTTGAGAGACTCAAACCTGGACCTGAACCGTTACAACCACTACAACCGTTACAGTTACCAATAAAAGTGTAAAAAAAAAAAAAAATTATATATGAAATTAAAAAAAACAAAAATAGTTGTTGTTTTATTGTTCTCTCTCTCTCTCTATTGTTTTGCTCTTTTTTACTGTATTCTACAATGCAATGTTTTATTGTTACTATGTTTTATCATGTTTGCTTTTCAGGTATGTACCTATTTATCGGCGTATAACACACACTTTTTTCCCCTTAAAATCAGGGGAAAATCGTGGGTGCGTGTTATACGCCGATCCCTGCTATCTGTGATCTATCAGAGTGATCGCCGCGATCGCAGCCGACATTCACATAGCGTGTAGTTTTAAATATGGCGCCGCGGAGTTCGGAGGGACTCGGCGACTGAAAGAGCGCAGCCGAGATACACATAGTTGAGTGTTCTCGGCTCTTTCCGGCGCACTGACCACTGGGGCAAAGCTGCACTGACATGGCTACACTGACAAGGCTGCACTGGGGCAAAGCTGCACTGACAATTCTGCACTGGAGCAAAGCTGCACTGACAAGGCTGCAATGGACACTGGGCAAGGCTGCAGATGGACACTGATGTGGCTGCATTGATGGGCATTTTAATGTAAGTTTTTTTTTCCTTAAACTTCCCTCCTAAAAGTTTTTTTCCTTAAAATTCCTAAACTTGGGGTGCGTGTTATACGCCGGCGCGTGTTATATGCCGATAAATACGGTAATTCTTTTATACTTTACAGTTTACTGTGTTTTATTTTTAACCATTTTTTTGTTTTCATGTATGCCATTCAGCTGCAGCACTGATCTATTTATCTTGACAGCAACAGCGTTTGCCCCCATGATATGTAAATCAGCGACTCCAGCGCTGTAGAAGGTGATTTCACCATCACAGTTAAAAAAAAAAAAGAGCATATATGGGGTGGAGGGGCGATTTACCCCTAACATTAGGGGTGGATTGCTTCGGCATATATTTTTTAGGCACAGTGTCAGACTTACCCGTACAGACTGACGAACCCGATATAGCAGAGGATGGCCTCCCGTACGTATCTGGTTCCCGGCCCCTGATAGAGCACACAGAAGGCATGGGAGCACAGAATGGTATGAGAGCCTGGCGGGTGGTTTGCAGGGATAAGGCCCAGGATCCTGACACAAGCTGGCAGGTGGTAGTAGGTAGGCTGGAAATCAGCTAACAGGTGCAGAGCAGGCAAGTCCGGTCACTAGCAAAGTTGGCAGCAGGCAATCAGCACGGTACAGAAGGAGCAGGCAGGTACAAGTCCGGGTCACAGGCAGGTTTTGGCAACAGACAATCAGCACGGTACAGAGGGAGCAGGCAAGTTCAAAGTCAGAGGCAGGCCGGGGTCAATTGGCAGGCGGATAGCAGAGAGAGAGAGAGAGTCCAATAAGCAAGCCGGTTCACAAGGAGATCAGAGCAATACACAGGCAACAGGAAGTTCGGGAACAGGAAGCTGATGATCGGACAGCACCGAGCACAGCATCCCATCAGCCTAAATAGGGCAACCAGCGCGAAACACCACGAGCACGCACGAAGCGGCGCACTCCAGAGTGCCCAGCAAGTGTCCTGAACCGAGAACCTCTCTGACAGTGCCCCCTCCTTAAGGGCAGCCTCCGGATGCCCAGCCAGGCCAGTCTATCTGCATGGGTGTTCCGAAAATCCCTTAAGAGTTCTTCAGCGTGCAAGTTAACCTCCGGCTCCTAAGAATTATCTTCTGGTCTGTACCCCCTCCACTTGATTAAATATTGGATTTGGTTTTGTCTCTTCCTGCAATCCAAAGTTGCCTCCACCTCAAACTCTTCCTCGTTGTTGATAATTACGGGTTCAGGCGGACCAGTATTGTGACCCAAAAAGGAATTGGGGGTAACGGGTTTAAGTAGAGACACATGAAAGACCGGATGGATCTTCAGTGAGTTAGGTAAATCCAGCTCATAGGTTACATCATTGATCTTTCTCTTGACTGAAAAGGGACCCATAAACCTGGGACCTAACTTTCTCGAGGGGCAAGCCATCCTTAAATTACTGGTAGACAGCCAGACCTGGTTGCCAGGTTCCAACAACAATTGTCCTAGCTTCTTCCTGTTATACATCTTCTTATTGTACTCTTGGATTTTAGCCATGGTTTCCTGCAATAATTTGTTGTTACTGATGAAGAAGTTCATAGTTTCGGAGACTGCAGGAATCGCACATTCAGGTAAGGAGCTGGTTAAAAAGGATGGGTGAAAACCATAGTTTGCA
Organism: Aquarana catesbeiana; assembly: GCF_042186555.1. Classification (NCBI taxonomy): domain Eukaryota; kingdom Metazoa; phylum Chordata; class Amphibia; order Anura; family Ranidae; genus Aquarana; species Aquarana catesbeiana. The sequence continues at coordinate 249,439,512 of NC_133329.1, forward strand.
AAGAATGGTGTCTGCTTGATGGCCGAATGCACAGAGTTATTGTAGGCAAACTCAGCAATATGCAGAAGAGAGACCCAGTCATTTTGTAAGAAAGCAGAAAAACATCGCAGGTACTGTTCCAAAGTCTGGTTAGTCCTCTCCGTCTGCCCATTCGTCTGGCGGTGGTAGGCCGATGAGAATGCCAATTCTATCTCAAGAGATCTGCAGAGAGCTTTCCAAAACCTGGAAGTAAACTGAACCCCCCGATCAGATACTATACTTGAGGGGACTCCGTGTAGGCATACAATTTCCTTAATGAATATTTTTGCAGTTTCCAAAGCTGATGGGGTACCATTCATGGGTAGGAAATGGGCCATCTTGGACAGTCTGTCTACAATGACAAAGATGGTGGAGTAACCTTCTGCCAGCGGGAGCTCAACGATGAAGTCCATCGTGATCATTTTCGGCACGGGTAAGGGTCTTAACAGACCCCAGGCCTTCGCTTGACTGCTCTTGCTCCGAGCACAGGTGATACAAGACTCCACAAAACTCTTGCAGTCGCTTACCAGCTGAGGCCACCAAAAGGTGCATTGTACCAGCTCTGTTGTCTTTAACACACCGAAATGCCCAGCCAATTTGTGGTCGTGGCAGAGTTCCAGTACGGCAATCCTCAGATCCTCCGGGACCATGATTTTGTCCTTGTATCGGAACAGGCCGTCTTGCAAGCTTACTTCAACCGAAGAGGACCAATTCCTTGAGGCCTGTTTAATTCGGGATATGAGGTCTCCTTGAAGAAGCAAGAAGTTTCCAGCCGGAAGAATTGTGTCTGGAGGCAAAGGTTCCCTGGAGTCATGGAACATACGTGATAATGCATCGGGTTTAGTGTTTTTAGTACCTGGTCTGTATGTTATGTGGAATTGGACTCTAGAGAAGAACAGAGCCCACCTTGCCTGCCGTGGCCTCAATCTCTTGGCCGACCTCAAGTACTCAAGATTCTTATGGTCCGTGTAAACCAAAATGGGGTGTGCAGCCCCCTCCAATAAGTAGCGCCACTCTTCAAGTGCGGCTTTAATGGCCAGCAACTCCCGATCTCCTACATCATAATTTTTCTCTGCATCGGAGAGTTTTCGTGAGAAGAAGGCCACGGGGTGAAGGAGAGCCTTGGCACCTTGCCGCTGAGAAAGCACCGCCCCTACTGCAACCTCCGATGCGTCTACTTCAAGGACAAACGGTAAAGCAGGGTCTGGGTGCTTCAAGATAGCAGCGGACGTAAAGAGTTACTTGAGCCTTCCAAAGGCCAATTGTGCCTGGGGGGGACCAACAGACTTGATTTCCCTGTTTCGTCAGTTCTGTGATGGGGGCGATTATAGCAGAAAAGCCCCTTATAAATTTCCGATAAAAATTGGCGAAACCGATAAAGCGTTGGACCCCTTTTTTATCGGAGGGAGCGGGCCGGTCCAGAATAGGTGCAACCTTTTGAGGGTCCATCCTAACACCATCGGTAGAAATAATTAAGCCGAGGAACTGAATGCTCTGAAGCTCAAATTCACATTTATCCAATTTGGCATAAAGTCCATGCTGCCTGAGCCGAGTTAACACATTCCTGACATGCCTGCGATGTTCATCAACTGAGGGAGAGAAGATCAGAATGTCGTCCAGGTATACTATAACGTATAAATCCAGAAGGTCACGAAAAATGTCATTGACAAAATGTTGGAAAGTCGCCGGTGCGTTGCACAGGCCAAAGGGCATGACGAGGTATTCAAAATGTCCGAACCTGGTACGGAAGGCCGTTTTCCACTCGTCTGCCTCTCTGATGCAAATTAAGCTGTAGGCCCCACGGAGATCGAGTTTGGTAAAGATTTTGGCTGAACCCAACCTTTGAAACAGCTCTGGCATGAGAGGTAAGGGATAGCGATTTTTGATGGTCACCTTATTGAGTTCCCTATAATCAATGCAGGGTCGTAGCGAGTGGTCCTTTTTTTCAACAAAAAAGATGCTGGCTCCGGCTGGTGAAGTAGAAGGGCGGATAAAACCTCTCAAGATTTTCATCGATATACACTTTAAGGGTAGCCAACTCCTGCTCAGTTAAAGGGAATATTCTCCCAAAGGGAACTTCAGATCCCGGCAGCAGCTCTATGGGACAGTCGTAGGGTCTATGGGGCGGAAGGGTTTCTGCCCCTTTCTTACTAAAAACATCAGAGAAGTCTCGGTAAGAGGTGGGAATCGCCTGCTGCGATTCCATGTCGGTGTTCAGACACAAGAGTTGACTGAGTTCCGCAGGAGTTCTGTACAAACAATGCTATTGGCAGTAACTGGACGGGAACTTGATTTTCCCAGAAACCCAATCGATGCTGGGGTTATGAGCCTGCAACCAAGTCATTCCTAAAATAATAGGGAAGAGTGGTGAAGAAATGGCGTCCAGCCGGAGAAACTCCCGATGACAGGCGTTCAAGATAGCCAGCAGTGGGATGGTTTCCTGAGTGACCGGACCAGAGCTAAGGGTGGACCCATCAGCGAGGTGGACAGCAAGTCCCTGCGACTTTGGTTGGAGAGGGATGCGATGATGGGCCGCAAAGGCTAGATCAATGAAGCAACTGCAGGCTCCTGAGTCAATGATGGCCGAGGTAGGCAGATCCTGTCCTGGAAGCTGGAGGATAACGGAGAGAGCCAGATGGTTAGCAAGGTTAGGCAAGGCAGGTGCAAACTTACAAGTAGCTGAAAAAGACTCACGTGTCTTATTTGGGCAAGATCTCACGTAATGACCTGGTTCTCCGCAATACATGCATAAGTTATTAACTCGTTGGCGCTGTCATTCTTCAGAAGCGAGGGACGGACGGAGGACCCCCAGTTGCATTGGTTCGGAAGTATCAGGGGCTGAGGCAGCTGGTGCATGAAGACTTTGGCCTACAGAGCTGGTAGCACTTGGGACCTTGGGGAGGACCCAAGTGGGTCGGAACCGGTTGACAGACCTCTCCGAACGACGCTCTCTCAAGCGCCGATCAATCTGCAGGTTAATCAATCAATAGGTTAATAAGGTCTTCCAGGGTTTGGGGTAAGCCAACCCGTGCTAGTTCGTCCTTGAGTGCATCGGATAATCCCAAACGGAATTGATAACGGAGGGCGGCGTCATTCCATTCCATGTCAGAACTCCACCGCCTAAATTCCAGAACGTAGTCTTCTGCGGGCCTGCGCCCCTGTTGTAGGGCATGTAAGGCGGATTCAGCAGTGGCCTTTAACTGAGGGTCCTCATATAATTGAGACATGGTGGTAAAGAAAGTATCCAGGTTATACAAACAGATTGATTTTTTCTCTAAGAGGCGGTGGGCCCAGGCCTGTGGTTCTCCAGATAGCAGGGAGATAACAAAACCCACCTTGGTTGCTTCCAAAGAAAAGGTGCGTGGTTGCAAAGCGAAGTACAATTCGCAAGCGTTGCGAAATGCTCGATACTTATTGCGTTCACCGGTAAACCTTTCGGGAGTAGGGACCCTGGGTTCAGGGGGTAACATAACCACTGAGGGTGCAGGTGAGGGTCCAGCAGTGGAAGCGACTTGCGGGTTAGCAGATGAGGACAACACCTGAACTCGTTCCTCCAGTCTGGTATAACCCTCTTGAAGGCTCTTCACCGCCTGTGTGAGACCCGCCAGGTGTCTGCATAGCTCCTCCATGGGAGAGGTCCCCTGCTCGGGCTCGGACATGGCTGTCCGATACTGTCAGACTTACCCGTACAGACTGACGAACCCGATATAGCAGAGGATGGCTTCCCGTACGTATCTGGTTCACGGTCCCTGATAGAGCACACAGAAGGCACGGGAGCACAGAATGGTATGAGAGTCTGGCGGGTGGTTTGCAGGGATAAGGCCCAGGATCCTGACACAAGCTGGCAGGTGGTAGTAGGTAGGCTGGAAATCAGCTAACAAGTGCAGAGCAGGCAAGTCCGGTCACTAGCAAAGTTGGCAGCAGGCAATCAGCACGGTACAGAAGGAGCAGGCAGGTACAAGTCCAGGTCACAGGCAGGTTTTGGCAACAGACAATCAGCACGGTACAGAGGGAGCAGGCAAGTTCAAAGTCAGAGGCAGGCCGGGGTCAATTGGCAGGTGGATAGCAGAGAGAGAGAGAGAGTCCAATAAGCAAGCCGGGTCACAAGGAGATCAGAGCAATACACAGGCAACAGGAAGTTCGGGAACAGGAAGCTGATGATCGGACAGCACCGAGCACGGCGTCCCATCAGCCTAAATAAGGCAACCGGCGCCAAACACCGCGAGCACGCGCGCCCGCACGGGAGCGTGCCGACGCGACCCAGCGCGAAGCGGCGCACTCCAGGGTGCCCAGCAAATGTCCTGAACCGAGAACCTCTCTGACACACAGATTGCATTAAAAAATGTTTTATTTTTACTATGTTTTATTGTATTTGCTTTCCAGGTATGGTATGTCTTACTGTTATATTGTAATGTTACTTTGTTTTATTGTTAACCATCATTTGCTTAGCAGGTACGCCATTCAGCTGCAGCACTGATTTAGCTATCTTGACAGCAACAGCGTTTGCTCCCACAATACCTAAATCAGGGACTCCATCGCTGTAGGAGGTGATATCACCACGATAGTTTAAAAAAAAAAAAGGTGCATGTATGCCAATCATTAGAAGTAGGTGGATGAAGGGCGGTATTCTAATGGTGGGCATACCCACCGATCAATCTCTTTTTTTTGTTCAGCCCACAGGCTGCATGAAAATAAGAACATTACAATGTATGCCCAACAAGGACCAGCAACGTACTGGTATGTTTCTGGACTTTGAGTGGTTATATCAGAATGATGCCTGCAGGTTTAGGTATCCTCTTGGTATCATTCTCTTCAGCCAGCAGTCGGCTTTCATGTAAAAGCAATCCGAGCAGCTAATTAGCCTCTAGACTGCTTTTACAAGCAGTAGGAGGGAACATCCCCCCCCCCCCACCATCTTCCATGGTTTTCTCGGGCTCACCTGTCCCAACAGGGAACCCGAGAATGCAGCCGGTGGTTCTGCCAGTGGACCATAGAGTTGATTAGATACCAGAATGGCTCCAATCATCTCTATGGTCTAAGAAACCGGAAGCTACGAGCATTTCATTACTTAGGTTTCGCCGGATATAAACAGCGCCATTGGGAAATTGGGAAAGCATTTTATCACACAGATCTTGGTATGGTCAGATGCTTTGAGGCCAGAGGAGAGATCTACCGTCTAATAGACCCCATTTAAAAAAAAAAAAAGTACCTGTCACTACCTATTGCTATCATAGGGAATATTTTCATTCTCTGAGATAACAATAAAAATGATTAAAAGAAATGAAAGTAACAGTTTAAAAATAAAATTAAAAAAAGCACCCCTGTCCCCCCGTGCTCACGCGCAAAGGCAAATGCAAGCGTCTGTCTGGTGTCATATGTAAACAGCAATTGGACCATGCATGTGAGGTATCACCGCGAAGGTCAGATCAAGGGCAGTCATTTTTGTAGTATACCTCCTCTGTAAATCTAAAGTGGTAACCTGTAAAGGCTTTTAAAGGCTTTTAAAAAGGTATGTAATTTGTCGCCGCTGCACGTTTGTGCGCAATTTTAAAGCATGTCGTGTTTGGTATCCATGTACTCGGCATATCTTTTTTATGTCATCAAACATTTGGGCAATATAGTGTGTTTTAGTGCATTAAAATGAAAAAAGTGTGTTTTTTCCCAAAAAATTGCGTTTAAAAAAATCGCTGCGCAAATATTTTGTGAAAAAAAATTGCAACACCCACCATTTTAATCTGTAGGGCCTATGCTTTAAAAAAATATATAATGTTTGGGGGGTTCAAAGTAATTTTCTTGCAAAAAAATAAATATTTTTTCATGTAAAAAGTGTCAGAAAGGGCTTTGTCTTCAAGTGGTTAGAAGAGTGGGTGATGTGTGACATAAGCTTCTAAAAGTTGTGCATAAAATGCCAGGACAGTTCAACCCCCAACCCCCCCACATGACCCCTTTTTGGAAAGTAGACACCCCAAGCTATTTTCTGATAGGCGTGTTGAGTCCATGGAATATTTTATATTTTGCCACAAGTTTTGGGAAAATTACACTTTTTTTTTTTGCAAAAAGTTATCACTAAATGATATATTGTTCAAACGTGGCATGATTATATGTGGAATTACACTCCAAAATACATTCTGCTGCTTCTCCTGAGTACGGGGATACCTCATGTGTGAGATTTTTTGGGAGCCTAGCCGCGTACAGGACCCCAAAAACCAATCACTGCCTTCAGGCTTTCTAAAGGCGTAAAAGTGTGATTTTTATTACTTATTCTTTATTTATACAACCATATGAACAATCCGTTAGATACATTTTCAACTTAAATGTTCCATAACATTGGTATCTATATCCTCAATTTCATAACTACATGGCATTATATAATGAATCCCTATGTCCTGGCCCACTCAACCAAATCCTTCTTTCCCCTTTTTCACCCTTCCCCCCAAAACTAACAACAACAAAAAAATTCTGATTTTACTCCTCACTACCTATCACAGTTACGGAGGCCCTGAAAGGTCCAGATAGCACAAAACCCACCAAATGACCCCATTTTGGAAAGTAAACACCCCAAGGTATTTTCTAAGAGGCATGGTGAGTATTTTGCAGATCTCACTTATTTATTTTTTTTATTTTTTCAATTTTCAAAACTTTGTGACAAAAAGCAAGATCTGCAAAATACTCAACATGCTTCTCAGCAAATAGCCTGGGATGTCTACTTTCCAAAATGGGGTCATTTGGGGGGGGGGGGGGGGTTTGCTATCTGGGCATTTCATGGCCTCCAAAACTATGATAGGTAGTGAGGAGTGAAATAAAAAATGTACGCCCTTAGAAAGCCTGAAGGCGGTGATTGGTTTTTGGGGTCCTGTACACGGCTAGACTGCCAAAAAGTCCCACACATGTGGTATCCCCGTACTCAGGAGAAGCAGCAGAATGTATTTTGAGGTTTAATTTCACATATACCCATAGCATGTTTGAACAATATATCATTTAGTGACAACATTGTGTAAAAAAAAATTAAATAAATGAATAAAATTTTATTTTCTCGAAACTTGTGGCAAAAAATAAAATATTCCATGGACTCAACATGCCTCTCATCAAATAGCTTGGGGTGTCTACTTTCCAAAATAGGGTAATCTGGGGGGGGGGGTGGGTTGTGCTATCTTGGCATTTTATGGCCCTCGAAACTGTGATAGGTAGTGAGGAGTGAAATCAAAAATTTACACCCTTAGAAAGCCTAAAGGTGGTGATTGGTTTTCGGGGTCCTGTATGCGGCTAGGCTTCCAAAAACTCTCACACATGAGGTATCCCCATACTCAGGAGAAGCAGCAGAATGTATTTTGGGTGTAATTCCACATATAACCATGGCACGTGTAAGCAATATATATCATTTAGTGACGACTTTGTGTAATTTTTTTTTCTTTTGTCATTTTTTAATCACTTGTGACAAAAAATAAAATATTCAGTGGGCTCAACATGCCTCTCAGCAATTTCCTTGGGGTGTCTGCTTTCCAAAATGGGGTCATTTGGGGTGGGGGGGAGTTTGTACTGGCCTGCCATTTTAGCACCTCAAGAAATGTCCTAAACTAAAAGCTGCGTAAATTCAAAAAAATGTACCTTAGTTTGTAGATGCTATAACTTTTGCGCAAACCAATAAACATATGCTTATTGACATTTTTTTTTACCAAAGACATGTGGCTGAATACATTTTGGCCTAAATGTATGACTAAAATTGAGTTTATTGAATTTTTTTTATAACAAAAAGTAGAAAATGTAATTTTTTTTTCATAATTTTCGGTCTTTTTCCGTTTATATTGCAAAAAAAAAAAAACGCAGAGGCAATCAAATACCATCAAAAGAAAGCTCCACTTGTGGGAAAAAAAGGATGCAAATTTTGTTTGAGTACAGCATTGCATGTCTGCGCAATTACCAGTTAAAGCAGCGCAGTGCCAAATTGTAAAAAGTGCTCCGGTCATTGAGCAGCCAAATCCTCCTGGTGGTTAATTTATTACATCATTGATCATAAATCTAAACATATATTGCAAATCTTTATTGAATTGAAATGAATAGTGGAGTGTGGTAGAAGACAGGCCAAGATAGCTGCTTCTACGTTCCCAGCACTGGCTGACCACCACCATCAATGGGGGGCCTTTGAAATCATAATTCACTGACTTCCTCAGGCTGGATTCACACCTACGCAGCTTTTTGCATTTTGCAGGTTTTCACTACAGTCCATTTAACATGGTTTCCTATGGAACACGTTCTGTAGTGCAAATCTGCAAAATGCAAAAAGCACTAAAAATGCATAGGTGTGAATCCAGCCTCAGGCTGGATTCACACCTATGCATGTTGCTTTTGAGCGTTTTTGGAGGTTTTTTTTTCATGCTTGCCACGTTTTTGAGCAGCGTTTTTGCGGCGTTTTTGCGGCGTTTTTGCCGTGATTTGCGTTTTGCGTTTTTTTTTTTTTTTTTTTACAGTTTTTTTTTACAGTCTTAAAAAAAAAAAAAATAGGCAAAAACGCACCAAAAACGCATCAAAAACGCTGCAAAAACGGTGCACTTGCGTTTTTGATGCTTGTCCATTGAATTCTATTACATGCAAAACGCTGCATTTTGCATGAAAAAAAGTCCCTGACCCTTTCCAAAAATGCAGAGAAACAAAAAGGCATTGATGTGAACATGTTCCATAGGAACCCATGTTAAAAAATTCCCGTGCATTTCTGCAAAATGCAAAATGCATAAAAAAACGTGCTAGTGTGAATGGAGCCTAAAAGTCAATTATTACACAGTGCTGACCCCTTCCAATGTGATAGCATTTGGGCTTAGTGTGTGCCTGGTTCCACACCACCCTGTTCATTTTCATACTTGAACTCAGGAGTGTTAAATAGAGTCATTTTTTAAATGTGAAAGCATTACATGAGTGTAGACTTTTTTTTTTGTAACGCCAAGGTTTATGTCTGAGCAAACAGAAGTTACTAGGTGAAAGTTCATGCTGGGAGGAAAACAAGAAAACCATTCTTCTACCACATGTCTCTTCCCTCTGTGTATACAGTGTTTACATTTTGTTTTAGGTGATGATTTTAGTCCTTTAAATTCTATTTAAGATAATAGTTGTTTTCTAGATTGAGAAATCTAGATAACAATTACAGGTTCCAAAGCAATTACAGCAAGTAAATATAATATTAGGCTGCATCATACAACCAAGCTGAAGCACATTCGCATAAAAGTCCATCTACTCTGACATTACACCAAGGACCAACGCTGGTAACCGGAAACAATGATCAACCGCTGTAAGGCAAATTTATTGAAAATCACAACATAATAGTTATTCAATAACAAACAGCAGTTTTTAATAGGTGTGACTCGTAATTTAAAACCTCGCGTGCTGCATTTTGTTTAGAACATCTCAGTATATGTGTTAAAAATGATTTTAGCACTTTAGCCTTTTTTTTTGCTCTACTCCAATGTATGTGTGTTTTTAGCTTGGCCAGGGAGTGAAGCATGCATGTAGGCAATGATACAAGCTACTACAAGTTATATATATATTTTGCACGGATGTTAGCTAATTTTATTGCAGTTCCTTATCTTTTATATAAAATGTAGAACAAAATAGGCCACACTAAGGCACTTTCTGTAATCTTTTATGGTATTGTTTTATGGAAAATTACAGAACTGGCAGTTTCCGCATCAATCCAGTTATCTCAGTTTGGCCTGAAATCTTAGGCATGATATATTTGTTGATCAATTAATTTTATGCTAAATGGCATAATCTATGGATTTATCAGTGAGCCCCTTCAGAACAGATTGGGCCTTTCTTATGCTGGATTCACACCTGTGCAGTTTTAGTGCTTTTTGAATTTTGCAGATTTGTACTACTGTCCATTTAACATGGTTTCCTAAGGAACACGTTCTGTAGTGCAAATCTGCAAAATGCAAAAAGCACTAAAAATGCATAGGTGTGAATCCAGCCTTATAATGCTGCAAGCAGAGACATAAAGCTGACCACATTGTGCCTCCACCAAAACACACAAACAAGATGAACATCACCTGGTTGCTGACTATGAATTCTAAAGTATGGTTCAGTTGTTCATGTTGTGCAATAGTCATCCCACCACAGGGGTCACTGTGGCTGTATTTTCGTGCTGTAGATTTGCAGAGCTCTTGCTGTAGACTCATCACTGCAACTTTGCTCGTGCTAAAGACTTGCCACGCAAATTTGCTACAAATTTGCTACACATGCTGCTGCAATTTGGTGGTGACACATGCTGCTGCAATTTGGTGGTGACACATGCTGCTGCATTTGGTGGGACACAGGCTGCATTTTATGTGACACAGGCTGCATGTAAGGAGGGACTCCGCTGTGGGCACCTGATGTAAGGAGGGACTCCGCTGGGGATATGGCATCTGGTGGCAGGCAACATGGCTAGTGACACGCTCAGGGCTCCCACTGATTCTGCATTACGGTGAGTTGAATGATTTCATTTTATATTACAATGTAATAATAGAAATAATGCGCTTCAATCATCCTGACACCATAACAACCATGATGCCCAGCATGATTGAAGCGCTAACACTAGGTGTTTGGAGTATTTTTATCTGCTGATTGATAAACTTTCTAGAATACACATATTTCTATTGTTGTGTAGGATCTGGGCCTGCTGTCCCTCCATCCCTCTCTCTCGTTCATCTCAGACACTAACCACACCACCTTAGAGCCACACCCACTATTTTCATGTAAAACATTTATTCCAAAAGAAGTGTTAGCTGGTTCAGTTCAGTTTAATTAATTATTGATATAAAATGAATGCTGTGGTCTAAAGGTGTCTCTGTTTCTCCTTCATCAAGAGTGTAGGAACCCTAATACAGGAGGTGTGTTACTGGCAAGATCACCAAGTGAAAACATAGGGAAAAAAGCCTACAAAAGAAAACGAATGCAGTCCCCATATCTAATGATTGGTAAGCGGAAATATATTACATTTTTGATTTTGGGTTTAATACTGATTTAAATAACATAACAAATGAGTTACATATAGTTACATAGTAGGTGAGGTCGAAAAAAGGCACAAGTCCATCAAGTCCAACCTATGTGTGTGATTATATGTCAGTATTACATTGTATATCCCTGTATGTTGTGGTTGTTCAGGTGCTTATCTAATAGTTTCTTGAAACTATCGATGCTCCCCAGTGAGACCACCGCCTGTGGAAGGGAATTCCACATCCTTGCCGCTCTTACAGTAAAGAACCCTCTGCATAGTTTAAGGTTAAACAACTTTTCTTCTAATTTTAATGGGTGGCCACAAGTCTTGTTAAACTCCCTTCCATGAAAAAGTTTTATCCCTATTGTGGGGTATTTGTAAATTGAAATCATATCCCCTCTCAAGCGTCTCTTCTCCAGAGAGAATAAGTTCAGTGCTCACAACCTTTCCTCATAACTAATATCCTCCAGACCCTTTATTAGCTTAGTTGCATCTTCTTTGTACTCGCTTCATTTCCAGTACATCCTTCCTGAGGACTGGTGCCCAGAACTGGACATACTCTAGGTGCGGCCGGACCAGAGTCTTGTAGAGCGGGAGAATTATCATTTTATCTCTAGAATTAATCCCCTTTTAAATGCATGCTAATATTCTGTTTGCTTTATTAGCAGCAGCTTGGCATTGCATGCCATTGTTGGGCCTATCATCTACTAGGACCCCCAGATCCTTTTCCATCCTAGATTCCCCCAGAGGTAACCAGAAACAATGATCATATTTTTGCCACCCAAATACATTATTTTACATTTTTCTACATAGAACCTCATTTGTCATGTAGTTACCCACCCCATTAATTTGTTCAGATCTTTTTGCAAGGTTTCCACATCCTGCGGAGAAGTTATTGCCCTGCTTAGCTTAGTATCATCTGCAAATACAGAGATTGAACTGTTTATCCCATCCTCCAGATTGTTTATGAACAAATTAAATAGGATTGGTCCCAGCACAGAACCCTGGGGGGACCCCACTATAGACCCCTGACCATTCTGAGTATTCCCCATTTATCACCACCCTCTGAACTCGCCCTTGTAGCTAGTTTTCAATCCATGTACTCACCCTATTCTGACCAGTTCCTTCCTTCCTTTCAGTGCCACTTTTTATAAAGTACTTAAAGTGGAACTATACTCATCTGAACATGCACAGGAGTAACGCCATCCCACATCAGCCAATGAAGACGTCTCACAAAAGAAGATGCCGTCAACGAACAGGGACAGTAGGGACCACTTTAACATAAATTCACTTCTCTGGCAGTATAACAAAGCAGTGGCAACATAAAAAAATTAAATAAAACCACAGATGCGTTAGTAACATTAGTTTCTGGATGTTGCCGGTTTGTTGAGCCTCTCAGGAACCCTGGTGGTGAGATCTTTGAACTTGGGTTTATTCATCTGTGCACCATGTGCAAGAAATCTAACAGACTCCTCCATCCAACATGGATAGATGAATCCCTGCCTGCTATTGTATACCCAGTGTCTGCAGCTAATTGGATGCAGGTGCTGTGTGGGCATGAGTTTTATGCCTGATTCCTTTGAGAAAAGTCAATTGAAAAATATATTTTCGTCCAGTTAGGTGGTGCCAACAGGGCAACCTACACAATGAGTTCTCACCAATTTAGCAGGAATCTTCTGAAATTCGATGTATAACCAGCTTTAGACATACCACTTATTATTTTAGAGCACAGCTTGCCTATAGACTATAGAAACAGTCGTGCATATAATATAGCTTTACTTTTTTTTTTTGTAATAGCATCGATTGTGTGTGTTCGCGTATATATAACTCTGTTTTGTAAGGCTTTAAAAGAAGAGCTCTTTATAATTGAACTGGACTGTAGAAGAGGGAGGAGGGGAGTCGAACTGATTGATGGGCTGAATATGAGCTTCCATTCTGTAGGGGGATGGGAAACCCAGTAAGTTCAAGGAAAACAAGAAGAGAAGGAGTTGGTGAAATGAAACGTGTTACATCATTTTTGCTGTTGTAATAGGACAGATTACAGGCTGAAATTAGGACAGTTTATACCTTTGCATAATTTTTCCTTGTATTTTTTGTAATATCTGCAACAATATTACATGTTTTACACTATTTTTCAAGGTGAATAAATAGCAAAATGGTGTATTCTAGTAAAGAGCTGTTGTGTTTGCAGTTTTTCAAAGCATATCCTAAAGTATTAAGGCCCTCCATTCTCCCCTCCTCATTAGGTGTCAAGCAAGGGTTACATGAGAGGCCTATCCTGGGTGGGTTCTTCTGGGCTACGTTAGGCACTTTGTACAGGGTCACTGCCATACACATGGGGTACCTTTACTTGAGCCATGCTCACTACCTGGTAAATGACAACCTGAAGGAACTCTACCAAAATCTCTTAATGTAATATACACCAACAAGGTCACTTGTGCATTCAGGAAGGACACGCAAAGCCAGTGCCCTCTCCACTTGTCCAGAATATCACTGCTACCTCACTCTCAGTAACGGTATGGGGTCCCAAGCTGCACCTAGTATCGACTCCTTTCATTCACTTCACTTAACTCTTATGCCCCGTACACACGGTCGGATTTTCCGATGGAAAATATCCGATCGGAGCGTGTTGTCGGAAATTCCGACCGTGTGTGGGCTCCATCGGACATTTTCCATCGGATTTTCCGACACACAAAGTTGGACAGCAGGAGATAAAATTTTCCGACAACAAAATCCGATCGCGTCAATTCAGACCGTGTGTGGCCTGTTCCGACGCACAAAGTGCAACGCATGCTCAGAAGAAATTCCAAGACGGAACAGCTCGTTCTGGTAAACTTAGCGTTCGCAATGGATACAGCACTTTCGTCACGCTGCAATGTTTAAAATGGTTTAATACAGCGCACTCTCTTCTTCTTTATAATGTGACAAGAATTAAGTCGTTTTGCTGCTCATATTCACACACACTTCTCACAAAGTTTTATTTTTGTTTTTTTATTGGGATTCCCTGAATATATTGTTATTAGTTGTCACATCTGACAGTATTTTGTTTTTTTATTTAATTTTTTTGGGGATTTTAAGCCTTTTTTTTGGATTTAATGTTTGTATTTTTTCAAAGGCTGATCTTTGTTCAATGTTATTTTTATTTTTACTCCAGAATATTTTTGTGTGTGTTTTGTGTGTCAAGTTACCCCAACACCATTGATATCTTTTATTATTTAATCTCCAGGATATTGTTTGGTGTTGGTGTCCCTTGTTCATTTCACATTGTATATTTGAAATGTACCTGAATCCTCACAAACAAACTGTCCTTTTTGAAGTAAAACACATAGGAGAGTATAATTCAAAACAAAAATCCTTTATTAAGGGATCAGAACCAAACAAAGAGGGAGGCAACACTGGATCAACAGGAGAAATTAGCGAAGCCTGGGACCCCCAGGGCAGACATCAATTCTTGAACATCAAAATTGGTGGCCTGAGGAGTCCATATGTAAGGGAGGGCAGTCTGGTCCAGAAGTCCCAGAGATCCGGATAGCAGCAGATGACATGTGTGTCCCCAGGCTGTGGTACCACAAGAGGCTGCATTTTTTGGCCGACCAGACTGGATCCAGGGTCCTCACTTTCTGGTCTTCCTTTCACGCTTCATTCCCGGCTGTGGCTGTGCAGTTGGAGATGTGGCAGGAGGAGTAGGACCTGGAGGAGGACTGGGAGGACCTGGAGGAGAGGGAGGACGAGGAGGAGGACCTGCAGGAGGAGGAGGAGGACCATCGCAAAGGTGTGTCTGAGCTGTCATTTGGCCCATCATACCTTTGTTAAGAGCCTTCAATATGAGCGCCTCACACAAGACTTGTTGGCCCTCCTCCATCCTCTGCATTTTATAGGCAATGACGGCAGCAATGTCCTCCTCCATGGTGTGTGGTGCTCCCAGGACCTCTGTAGCCCTCCAAAAGAGTCCTCCGGTAGCCTCCTCTAGGGCACTCCTCCTACTGCCACTTTCTCTTTCCAGGGAGAGAGGAGGGACCTGCAGATCAGCCAGCCAGCTCGGCCCGGCCACCTCCTGGCTGAGACTTCCCTGTGTATGAAAAAGGGACATGGTTGTAATGTTTTGCTTCATCAATCCCAATCCTAAATTAGTACTCCCAACTAAAATCTAGTTAACATCATTGATTGGAAAAGCAGAAATATTTAGAGGAATGCTATACCTGGCTCAATCTGGGCTCCTCCACATGTGGCCTGGAAGGCCCAGGTTGGGCGTCAGAAGCCTCAGCCGGGGGGGAAGGAAGCGTGGAAGGAAGACTGGAGAGGGATGGCCTGGGTTCAGTCTGGCCTGCCAGAAAATGCAGCCTGTCGTAGTACAACATCCTGGGGACATAGATGTCATCTGCAGCTCCGGATCTCTGGGAATCCAGGACTTTCTTGCGCTCCCTTAGATATGTGCTCCTCAGGCCACCAATTAATATCTTTAAATAGGTGATGTCTGCCGTGGGGATCACCTGCTTCACAATTTCACACAATTGCACCAGTGCTGCCTTCCTCTTTGTTTGGTTCTTGAAATGGGGGTGGTTAATCTCACACAGACAGGGCAGCTCCCTTAAGATATCTATGAATACTGACATGAAGTCATTATCTTTCAGTAAGATATCCATGTTCACTGCAAGACACAACACAAGACAAAGCCTAATGTCAGACAAAACTCTCCTAATCTTGTTACAATATAGGCTTCAATGTAGAAGCAGTATAGGCACAAGTTTGTCTCTTACCTTCGTTCTTACGATCGGCGCGTCCAATGCTCCTTCCTCCGCTCACAGATCGTACGTAATACGCACGCGTGTTACGCTTTATACACACTGCGCATGCGTGTAACTCCGCCCGCCCCTGACGTTCTTTCTAGTCTATTCCCCGCCCCTTTTCGTTCGGCGCAGTGGGTGAAGAGCACATGGCGGAGTTAGAGCAGGTGTGTGCTAATTATAGCAACGAGGAGGAGGAGGAGGAAAGCCCGGATCCGGACACGTCCCGATCCAGAAGGAGACGTTTTAAGGCCACAAATATGTCCTTTGGGGAGATGTTGGAGATGGTCGACATCATAAAGAAGTCCGACTATGACGGAAAGTATGGGCCTTACCCCAACCCCAACATCAGAAAGGCAAAGATCATGGCGAAAGTGGTCAAAAGCCTTCACAAGAATTTCGGGGTACGAAGATCGAAAGATCAGCTCAGGAAGCGGTGGTCGGACCTGAAATTGAGAGAGCCAGAGCAGTACCGAAAGATCCGGAGAGTGCTGCAAAAAAGTAAGTAGTTGTGCTGTGTTCCTATTCTTTCTGTCTTTATTCCGTTCGTGCTGCTCCATATGCTTTTATTAATTGTAACGTTTAAAAGGGCAACTTTTATGTTCATGGGCCCATTATTCGTTCGTATCAAACATTTTTCTTTCGGCCTCTAAAACATCATTGTTTAGGCCATATGCATTTTCCCACATTTTTTTTGGGCCTACTTGGATGCCAAATATTTGTTTGTGTAGATGGGTTTGTTACTAGAATGAAATGCAAACTAGATTCTGTGTAAGGAGAGGACACTGAGCAGCTGTTTTCACATCTGGACGCTGGAGCACTAGTGTGGGACACAAGAACACCATTTTTATTAGGGGGGCCACACAGGTGCTCCAGTGTATACTATAGGGGGGTCTCCATCTGTGAAGCTTGTACTAAACAGGTAAAGTATTGCAGCTTGACAAAGGGCAATAAAAAAAAGACATCATGGAACTCGGCTAAAATTGACAATTGTACCCCACTTCCAAGCAATGTTTCCTATTTCTAGTTCTGCCATCAAATATCTGTGTGCTAATTATACCATTTTTGTTTTACATAGGGGAGAAAAGACTCGGAGGACACCCCTCATCCGAGGAGACCAGAGACCCCCCACCTATGGAAGAAGGTGAAATACCCCCAAACGAAGAAGAGCAGGAGGAAGAAGAAGATGTGGTGGAGATTGGCACCACAACAGGTGAGTGTCTGCGACCACAGGCTCAGGTAAAAGAGATGGATGGTGGCAGATTTTTGATACCTGTTTTTGTTTGGTTTCTCTCTTTTTAGGTGATCGTGAGGTTGTGGATCCAGAACGCTTTACTTCAGAAGGTGCCCAGATCCTGATCGGGGAGATCATGGGGTGTAAACTCGAATTGCACAACATACAGCAAAAAATCAATGATGTTATAAAAAAAAATAATAACACCATTGATGTTTTGGGGCGAATTTAAAACCCCACAAAATCTATTTTTGGGATTGTGGTCCAATTTTTAAAATCTTTTTGCAATGTTTTGAAAAGCCAAATTTGGAGGATGCACACAGTGTGCTAACATGTGCTATCTGCCAACACGGGAGATCAATGGACGCGTTTTGGGGGTGCAACCCCTTCCTCAATTATAAAGTAGCGTTGAGGAAGGGCTTGCTCCCCCAAAACACGTCCCTTGATCCCCCCTGATGGCAGATAGCACATGTTGACATTCGTAAATTGGTGTGCATCTTCCAAATTTGGCTTTTCCAGGGGTGATTTCCCCCCACCTGAACGCTATATCAAACCCAGTTCCTAAATACTGATGTCTGAGATAGCCTTCAGGTTTTACCTAATGTAAACTTTGTAAGTTCAAGTTTTTTGCCTTTCTTGTTGGTTTTACACAGGCCTGTTTTATCTGAAATGGACATTTTTGATAATGCTACTGCAAAAATTGTTATACAACAAACATGTTGGTTTGTTTTAAAAACCTTTGGTAAATGCACATGTGATTGTGCAGGTATAAAAAAGTGGCTTACTCAAGAATGTGTGGATTATTGTCTCAACACTACAATACAACACTTTTGGGGTGATGTAATTGCTGTTTTATGCAAAAATGGGGGTTGTTTCCTAAGGGCAAATCCTCTTTGCACTACAAGTGCAGTTTCAGTGCAGTTGCAAGTGCACTTGTAGTGAAATGTGTTTTTGCATTTAGGAAATAACAGCCAACAGTGCTTTGTATAAGGTTACACAATCACGACATTTTCTGGACTCAACACATTTCTGTCAGGGTCAGCTAAAACAAACACAAGCAGTAAATGTCCACCAAGAATTTCTTTTTTTTTTTATTATAAAAAGGCTTCACATATTGTCTGGCATATTGATAGCCCCCCTACCCGCAAAGAACTCCAGGTAGCGTAACCGGACATCACGGGCACTCAGGGAGGGCAAGCCAGGACGGCCACTTTCAAGCGCCGTCAGTGTGGTTTAATGTAGGATTCCGGCCTCAGGCCCAACTGAGCCAGCATAGTTGGCCAAATGTTTCCTTAAAAAGTTATGGAGAATACAGCACGCCAGTATAATATGGTTCAGTTTATACTCTGCCATATGGATGGGTGTCAGAAATAGTCGGAACCGGCTGGCCAGGATTCCAAATGTGTTCTCCACCACTCTTCGGGCTCTGGCCAGCCGGTAATTAAAAACCCTCTGTTCCGGGGTGAGGGTCCTCATCGGGAATGGCCGCATCAGGTGGTCCCCCAGTGCAAACGCTTCATCAGCAACGAACACGAATGGGAGTCCTTTCACATTGTCCTCTGGAGCTGGCAAGTCCAAGCTGCCATTCTGGAGACGCCTGTAGAACTCCGTCTGGGCGATGACTCCACCATCGGACATCCGGCTATTCTTCCCCACGTCCACATACAGGAACTCGTAATTAGCCAACACCACCGCCAACATCACTATACTATTAAACCCCTTGTAATTATAATAGTACGACCCCGAGTTGGGTGGTGGAACGATGTGGACGTGTTTCCCATCAATTGCCCCTCCGCAGTTAGGAAAGTCCCACCGCTGGGCAAAGTGGGAGGCCACAGTCTGCCATTCCTGTGGCGTGGAAGGAAACTGTTGAGGAAAAAACAATAAACATTACTATTTTTTCACAGAAACATGGCAAGCTGATTAGACACAAACATTCTCGGCCAACCTCCAGATAGCATTTAGTAAGGGGAATTTAACAAGGCCAAAGTATAAGGTACACCTATCATATTCCCCCTCCCCCCTCTCATGGGCCATTTCTAACATTATAGGGGGTGTGTGTAAATCTTGGACAGGTAACCCTCTTCACTTCATTGAGAGATGAATGCCTAAATAATGGGTATTACTTTGAACAGACCCTCCTTAGTTACACTATTGGCAGACCACTGGACAGGTAAGAAGTGTCATAATACAAAGATAAAAATACACACTGTACACATTTGAGGACATTTGGACATTCTGCTATTACCTATCAAGATAATAATAGGATACAAAAACTTTAAACAGTACCATTTGAAAGTATACAGGCAGGCCCTTGCACTACATGCTTTAGGGAATTCATCCATAAATCTGACCACAAAAGAGATGGGTATAGTGTGTATGGGTTTGGCAAAGTCAGCAGATAGATGATTGAGGATAGAGAATTGGAATCAGCTGACTTAGCAGTTGGGGGGAGGGAGGGTTACTAAAAATTATTTGGGGACACCACAAAAAAAAGCCTATGGCACTCTGCCTGAATTTAAATCAAAAATAACATTTCCAAACATTTTAGGGGGTGTTTGGGGTAAAGCACTACTATGGAGCTGATAAAATACATTGTTAAGTGACTACATGAGGTGAATATAGGGCAGGAGACACCATGCTGGGGAGGTTAGTGAAGGGCAAATATGTATGAAGGACATAAAATAATAATTACATAAAAATCCAGCATGCATGAGAACAAAGGGGACATACACAGCATATTCCAATCATGGTAATTAGGGAATGAGGAAAGAAATACAATATATTATCAAACATTCAATTCAATAAAATGTGATATTAAAGGATAAAAATCTTACCTTCATATACTCCTTCTGTGGGACCTGGATGATGGCAGAACAGGTCTCTGGGATGATGATACCCAGAGCCTGGGGGGAGATGCCTGTCGAGAACTTCAAGTCCTGCAGACTTCTCCCTGTGGCCAAATACCGCAGGGTAGCGACCAACCTCTGCTCCGGAGTGATGGCTTGCCTCATGCAGGTATCCTGCCTGCTGATATAGGGGGTCAGCGAAGCCAAACGGTGAAACACGGGGTCCGTCATCCTGAGAAAGTTCCTGAAATCATCAGGATTATTCTCACGGATCTCACGGAGCAAAGGCATATGACAGAACTGGTCACGCTGAAGCAACCAATTCTTGGTCCATGAACTCCTTCCCACCCTGTTCATGGACTGGACTTGTGTCAAGGTCAGGACCCCAACACCAAGCCCCCGCACAGCACGAACTCTACGAGGAGTACGCATACGAAACATGGCTAGAAAACGGTCGGCTGCTCAGAACGAAGTAACAGAACACACTGAAGAACAGCAAGGCCTGTGAAGAGCGACCTGAAAACCAGTAACGAACGAACAAGAATACAATGACTACCTAAAGTCACGCGGAACTTGCTTGCACGCACTGAAGAGCAGATACAAACCCACAAGCACAAACTGAACGGCAGAAAACGATCTGAAAGCCACGAGTCTGAAAAAGCGAGAATCGTCTCTCACCAAACTTTTACTAACACGAGATTAACAAAAGGAGCCCAAAGGGTGCCGCGCTTGGTTCTGAACCGGCCTTTTCTAGTCTCGTCGTACGTGGTGTACGTGACCGCATGGTTGGCGATCGGAAATTCCGACAACTTTGTGCGACCGTGTGTAGACAAAATAAGTTTGAGCCAACATCCGTCGGAAAAAATCCTAGGATTTTGTTGTCGGAATGTCCGAACAAAGTCCGACCGTGTGTACGCCCTATTACTCTTCTGTACCTGTATACAGGATGAGGGCCTCAGCGGTGCAAATCTGTTCCCATTGCTATAGGATCCCGGTCATAGGAGTTTCCTCTTGTACTGATGTCTTCATACTCCAATGTACTTAGTGACCCGAGCTGTAGACTACATGTGCCAGTTACTTACATTGTACCCCTTTTAGGAGCTTTAGACGAGGCAAGATTTCAAAAGCTTTACTTAAAGAATAAATTAACTTGATGACAATCACAGGTAATAGTTTGGAAAAATGTACAGACATTCCCTAACATCCCTAGTCCCTAACTTAGGCTTGTGGCTGACCCAGCATACCTGCACAGGAAAGAGTCCATCTTTGGCAGAATGCAGGATTGACATCTTCAGGTCGGACTGCAGGTTCCAGCAATCCTCCTGTTGGAAGTACAACAGCATAGTAGCTTTCTATACTGTGAACTATATACTATATGCATTATACCTATCTATCCAGCAGGTGGCATTGCAGTGTTATACTGTGTTATCTATGGTAATGTAATGAGAGGAAGTATTTCCTCACTGTTCTCTTGTATGATTCTTCTTCCTGTTCCCGTCTCCATGCTGATAAGATATGTTCTGCTATTTCTCCATAAAAGAAAAGCCATTTGCTGTATCCAAGAACCTTCCAGTGCATAATTTGAATACTCTGATAACAGGTTATGGGTCCCAGCGCACCCAGCGTACCCAGCAGGCACCCACCCAGGCAGGCACTGGAGCAAAGAATTCTGCAAATCAGTGAGTACTGTATATAAGCTACTGAAAGATGGCAAGCAGTTCAAATGTGAAGTTTGCAATAACAACACTGAACAATGCCAATTATCAGCTGTGGAAGTTTAAACTAGAAATGTTTCTCAGCATGGATGACTTGTGGCAAGTGCTAGGTTCAGACAGACCCACAAACAGAGAGACGGAAGACTGGGACAGGAGGGGTAGGCAGGCAAAAGTGACCATAGGCTTACCAGTGGAAGATGACTAGCTTATCCACAAAAGAACAGAGAAAATGGCCAAAGGTATATGGACTGCATTACAAAACTGCATAAGCGTTCAAGTCTAAACAGCAAGCTGTTTCTACTAAGAAAGCTTTATAAGATGAGACTAGAAGAAGGCCAGCAAATGTGTAACCACGTAAAAGCTATGCTAGAAATCATAAAGCAACTGTGTGCTATCGGAAAGAACATCAAAGATAAACATATCGTTGCCCTGCTCCTCTGCAGCCTTCCAGAGACATATACTGCTTTTATTAACACTTTAGAAGCCAGACCCGAGCAGGAACTAATGTTAGAATATGTCAAAGGGAAATTATTCGATGAATACCACAGAAGAAAAAAAAAATATGCACCATGACGACAAAGCTCTTAAGATGTACAAAGGCACAAAGCACAACAAAGAAAGCAGAGCCTGTTTTCGCTGTAAAAGACCAGTCACTTAAAAAAGGACTGTTCTATCTGCAAAGCCAAGCAGCGAAAGCTACAGCTATCCACAAAAGAGTCAAAGCAACCACAAAGGAAACTGCAGACACATCATGGAGTGGCACTTTTAAAGTGACACAGAGCCGCAAGCCACGTGGCTGGTGCACAGACTCATGTGCGTCAAGCCACATGACTAGCAATGAGACCTTCTTCACAAACATTGATTACAGTGCAAAAGACAAATTTTTCCTCACAAATGGGAAAAGCATCGCTGCCGAAGGTAAAGGCCAGGGCTTCCTGAACTGCATTACACCACAAGGAGACAAGCAGAGTATCCTTGTAAAGAAAGTGCCATATGTTCCAGAACTAGAAGGCAGCCTTCTATCAGTGAAAAGTCTTGCAAACAACGCTCTCACAGTTAAAGCGGGGTTCCACTCAAATTTTTAACTTAATCTTACCCCCTTCATTTAATTGCATAGATGTTCAAATGCCACACGAAAAATTTTTTATAGCTGTAATTACCTTTATATTGTACTTTATTGTGGCACTTCCTGTCTCTCCTCCCATGGCAGTAGGCTGTTTATTGCCTTTCCCCAGCGCCGCACTGTCTCCTGGGAGCTTAGTGTCAGGCTTCCCAAGATTCAGTGCGGGAACAATGATCATGCGTGTGAACAAGCTGTGAATGAACAGCATTCACCGCATCCAGGAAATCAATGCTTGTGGGCTTCACATGCCCACAAGCAAGATGGAAACAGCCAGCATCACATTTTTAAAGTTATTTTTCAGTACGAAAACAGACAGAGGCGGAAATATTACACCCAAACTGTGAGTATTATTTTGGGATTAGCAAAGTGTCTCAATGACCTAAAAAAAAAAAAAAAAAAAAAAAGATTGGTCGCTGGACTCCCACTTTAAGTTCCAGGGTAATGAATGCACAATTTACAATATAAAGCAAGGAAAACTGGATGATCACCTATACAGGCTCATCACCACAGACCAGCAAGCTAATATAGTCTCTAATGGCCTACACAGCAAATGTATTCACTTATGGCACAGGCAGCTGGGGCACAGAAGTCCAGAAGCTATACAGGACATTATAAAGAGAGGCTTATCAGAAGATATGACAAAAGCACCCTACAAAGTGCTCATGAAATGCAAGTCTTGTATAGAAGCAAAAGCCACATGTGCTCCCCTTCCACAGGCTTCTCAAAGAAAAACTACCCACCACCTGCAGATCATACACAGTGATGTATGCCAGACATGTCCAAAATCCGGACTGCAGGCCAATTGCGGCCCACGTGCCGGTTTTGAGCGGCCCGCCTGGTTATTTGGACATATATACCTTTTGTGGCCCCCAACGATCTTCCAGCGCCGGGGCCACAAAAGATATATATGCTGACTGCCTTGAAGGGGACAGGGAGGAGTGGGGACAAGTACCGTACACACAGGAATATTTCCTATTTACACGGCAGCCTCTATAATAGGAAGTCCCGTCTCCTGCGCTACCATTGGATGACTGTTCTGTCCATCAAAGGAGGCAGGACTTTCTATTAAAGAGGCCGGCGAGAAAACAGGAGTTTTTCCTGTATGTAATCTTTTGGCGCTCATCCCGCCCTCTTCCTGTCCCTTCCAAGGCTGCAGATGGATTGGCATCATTCAGGCTGCACTGATGGCAAAGGTAAGTCTGCATTCATGACAATGGGGGTGCTGCATTCCTGGCAATGGTGGGTGCTGCATTCCTGGCAATGGTGGGTGCTGCATTCCTGGCAATGGTGGGTGCTGCATTCATGACAATGGTGGGTGCTGCATTCATGACAATGGTGGGTGCTGCATTCATGGCAATGGTGGGTGCTGCATTCATGGCACTTGAGAGGCTGCAGATAGGCACTGACCCTTATTTTGCTTCACAGTTCTTTATTTAAATGTTTTTTTCCTGAAACTTCCCTTAAAGTGAAGGTGTGTGTTATACGCCATTAAATACGGTATATCCAAATAACACGCCCAAGCTCATCTCTTTACTCACACACAGCCACAAAAGCAAGAGAATTCTTTTTGGGCAGTATATTATTGCTCGAACGAACACACTTAGACCGAATTTTAATGGTTCAAAGAACGTCAGGCAAAATGGTCGGCCCTCACGCATGTTCACTTCATCAAATCTGGCCCTCTTTGAAAAAAAGGTTGGACACCCCTGATGTATGCGGTTCCACGTCCCACGTCAGAAACAGATATCTACTGACTTTCACTGATGATTATTCCAGGTACACAACTACTTATCTGATGAAGCACAAGAATGAAAGAGAAACTTCAAGCGTTCATTGCCATGTCTAGCAACAAATTCCAATGGAAACCAGGAATGATACGCACCGACGATGGGGGAGAATACATAAGCAAAGAAGTGGCCTGATATCTGAAGAGACAAGGAATAGTACACCAGACAACCACACCATACACTGCCGAACAAAAACGGTGTAGCAGAAGGAAAAAAAAAAATCACACTCTTATAGAAATGGCCAGATGCATGTTGTCAGATGCCAACCTACCTTACAATTACTAGGAAGAAGCAGTCATAACTGCAACCTACCTACAGAACAGACTACCCTCAAAAGCCATTAACAGTACTCCATTCGAAATGTGGCATGGATCAAAGCCAAGCATAGGGCACATCAGAGTGTTTGGATGTAAAGCATATGCCTATATTCCAAGTTAAAACGATCCAAGCTGGAGAACAGAGCCATAGAGGGCATTCTAGTAGGCTACAGTGAGAAAACTAAGGGTTACAGAATCCTACACCCAAAGACTGACAAAGTGATAATAAGCCATAGTGTTTATTTTGATGAGAGACCATCACCAGAAACACCAATCCCTGAAAGCTGTGAAGTGAATATACCCAGCAAACCAGAAGAAAATGTCGACCAAAGCAAACCTGTGCAGGAGTCAGAACAAGAGGTGGAACTCACATTGCCTAAATCAAGTTTCCCACCAGATCCTGCTAAACTGCCTGAAGTCAGAAGATTCACTCGGATTACAAGGGGATACCACCTAGAGTTGCCACCTCATCCCTTTAAACCCAAACACAGATGAATTATAGTTTCTGAGGCTAGTTTAATGCAGATAAGTCACCGAGTTTAATTACCACCTTAATCAGCCACAGAACCTGTGTAATTAATATGTGTTCAGGTTTAAAGGGATGAGGTGGCAACCCTAATACCACCCCGCAAACACTGGCAAAACACACAGCATACTTGAACCAACATCCTGGGAAGGCATGGAAAAACTGCCAAAATGTGAAGCAAATAAATGGAGAAAGGCAGCAGAAGAAGAGTTAAACTCATTTCAAGAAAATAAAACCTGGACACTCATACAGCTCCCTCCTAACCGCAAGACTATAGGAAGTGGACTTTCAAAGTAAAATCAGATGCAGAAGGGAATATCCACAAATACTCCCAGAAATTCGATGAAGATTATAGTGAAGATTACATTTGCTCCCATCGTAAAACACTCCACCATCAGAGCGCTTCTTAGCGTTGTAGTCGGGAAGGGCATGTGTCATGAACAGGTGTGACCAGAACCGTGTGATCTGCGACAGAGAACACCCAAACGTAAATAAGTGAAAATATAATAATTTATTAAAGTAAATGAGTAATATAGAATAACCAACTCCAATATAACACAGTGCAATAACCAACCACAGATAGAGACCCACAAATAACAACTGACAGATAAGTACAATAAATGGGAAATACCAGGATCATAAACAATAGCCAGGCCAGGGTCATACACAGCAGATCAGCAGATGGACAGGGGATGTTTCCAGAGACATAAACGGAAGCCAGGCCAAGGTCATACACAGGGAGATCAGCAGATGGGGTTAGAACACAGGACAGGGAGAGGATGGATGGATGGATCAGACTGCAGGCAGGGATGCAAGGTAACAAGTGGGGCAGGATAGGGATCTGGACAGGGAGACAGGATCAGGTTCAGGGCACAGGGCACAGGGCACAGGATCAGATCGCTAGCAGGTCAGGAGGCAATGAAGAAATCAAGGCAAACATGTGAGTGCTTGCCGGGTATTTATAGGCCTGTGATTGGCCTCAAGTGACACCTGATTGTAGGAGGTACTGTCTGCTCCACACTGCCAGGATCCATCCGCTGGTGGACGCCAGTACTGTGGCCCAAAGATGACATAACATTAACAGGGAAAAGCTCTGACAGTTCCAAACTGCCAGGAGACACCTGCTGGTGGACCTCAGTACTGCGTGCCAAAGAACAGATATTACCAGCGGATGGATCATTTCCTGACAGTACCCCCCCTCAAAGGAGCGGCCTCCGGACACTTCAACTGGTTGTAATTGTCCATAGTCTATGGCATCAAGCAGAACAACAGATGGGGGTATGTCAGGCTGGGCAACAGGCACTTCAGGCTGGGCATCAGGCACCTCAGGGCAGACAGCGGGCTCTGGGTCCTCGAGCTGGGCAGCAGGCTCAGCGGACTGGACAGCGGGTACTGAGACATCAGACCAGGCAGCAGGTACTGGACCTTCAGGCTGGGCAGCAGACGGTGGCACATCAGGCTGGGCAGAAGGTGGCACATCAGGCAGGGCAGCGGACAGGAACACTCCAGGCTGGGCAGCGGGCACTTCAAGCTGGGCAGCCAGCATGGGCACTTCAAGCTGGGCAGCCGGCATGGGCTCATCAGGCTGGGCAGCCAGCATGGGCACTTTAGGCTGGGCAGCGGGCTCATCAGGCTGGGCAGCGGGCTTATCAGGCTGGGCAGCGGGCACATCAGGCTGGAGAGCAGGCTCATCAAGCTGGAGAGCAGGCACTGGTACTTCCGGCTGGAACACTGGCACCTCAGGCTGGAACACTGGCACCGAGACATCAGGCTGGAGGGCAGACACCGAGACGTCAGGCTGGAGGGCAGACACCGAGACGTCAGGCTGGAGGGCTGGCACCGAGACGTCAGGCTGGAGGGCTGGCACCGAGACGTCAGGCTGGAGGGCTGGCACCGAGACGTCAGGCTGGAGGGCTGGCACCGAGACGTCAGGCTGGAGGGCTGGCACCGAGACGTCAGGCTGGAGGGCTGGCACCGAGACGTCAGGCTGGAGGGCTGGCACCGAGACGTCAGGCTGGAGGGCTGGCACCGAGACGTCAGGCTGGAGGGCTGGCACCGAGACGTCAGGCTGGAGGGCAGGCACCGAGACGTCAGGCTGGAGGGCAGGAACCGAGACGTCAGGCTGGAGGGCAGGCACCGAGACGTCAGGCTGGAGGGCAGGCACCGAGACGTCAGGCTGGAAGGCATGCACCGAGACGTCAGGCTGGAAGGCAGGCACCAAGACGTCAGGCTGGAAGGCAGGCACCGAGACGTCAGGCTGGAAGGCAGGCACCGAGACGTCAGGCTGGAAGGCAGGCACCGAGACGTCAGGCTGGAAGGCAGGCACCGAGACATCAGGCTGGAAGGCAGGCACCGAGACATCAGGCTGGAAGGCAGGCACTGGGATGTCAGACTGGGTTGGATTAGCTGGTGCGGAGGCAGGTTGGGTTACTGGCAGGATCGTCTTGGTTGGAAAAAACTTTCGTTTTTTCTTTGGCTTAGCCACTGAAGCTCTGTAGGTGAGGGGTGCAGCAGACTGGAAAGGAGGATTGGGATATGGCAGAGAAGAGGTAACAGTAGCTGGAGGAAGTTCCTGTGGGTTTGTGGGCAGCTGAGA
Source organism: Aquarana catesbeiana (assembly GCF_042186555.1). Lineage (NCBI taxonomy): Eukaryota > Metazoa > Chordata > Amphibia > Anura > Ranidae > Aquarana > Aquarana catesbeiana. The sequence goes on from NC_133329.1 coordinate 249,467,424, forward strand.
AAAGGCAGGTGGGTTGAATGCAGGATAGGTGCAGCGGGTAGAGACAGGGTATTGATATTTGGTGGGAAGCAGGGTATATTGGGCTGAAACGGAGGTTGGCCTGGATGAAGGGGGAAAAAGACTCCTGGGCAGGCAGGTGTCTAATAGCAGGTCTGGGTTGTGAAGAGCTGACCGAGGCTGGAAATAATAAGTCTGACCATGCCTGTAGTAGAGGTAGAACAAACGTGGGTTCGCATACTGCCTGTCTAACCAGGGACTGCACCGAATCTATACAATCCACTAGCACCTGTTTGGGACAAGCTGAATAATGCTCCAGAAAGTATACAGCATCATCCTCCAACAGCCATACCAGAGACTCCACCTGATCACTACTGAAGGGGGGAGAAAAATCATCACTTCTTTAGGACTGCTAGACAAGGCTAGCTCAGCACACACCTGTATCAGGGGCTGAACGTTTTCAAACAGAAATCTACCCTGATCAACCAGAGAATAGGCCAGACGGATACACTCCAGGAGCTGATCCCTGGCCCACTCTTTCAATACCAGACGACAGTAGTTGTTATCCTCCAACACCAGTGAGGCAAGGAGAACAACTGTTTCTGATTGCATTTTAGTAGCAGTAACAGCACTACAATGGTTCCTCTGTGCAGTCACTTCTGGTCAGAGATGGCCTTGATTTACTGTCATGAACAGGTGTGACCAGAACCATGTGATCTGTGACAGAGAACACCCAAACGTAAATAAGTGAAAATATAATAATTTATTAAAGTAAGTAATATAGAACAACCAACTCCAATATGACACAGTGCAATAACCAACCACAGATAGAGACCCACAAATAACAACAGACAGATAAGTACAATAAATGGGAAATACCAGGATCATAAACAATAGCCAGGCCAGGGTCATACACAGCAGATGGACAGGGGATGTTGCCAGAGACATAAACGGAAGCCAGGCCAAGGTCATACACAGGGAGATCAGCAGATGGGGTTAGAACACAGGACAGGGAGAGGATGGATGGATGGATGGATCAGACTGCAGGCAGGGATGCAAGGTAACAGGTGGGGCAGGATAGGGATCTGGACAGGGAGACAGGATCAGGTTCAGGGCACAGGATCAGATCGCTAGCAGGTCAGGAGGCAATGAAGAAATCAAGGCAAACATGTGAGTGCTTGCCGGGTATTTATAGGCCTGTGATTGGCCTCAAGTGACACCTGATTGTAGGAGGTACTGTCTGCTCCACACTGCCAGGATCCATCATAACATTAACAGGGAAAAGCTCTCCTGACAGTTCCAAACTGCAAGGAGACACCTGCTGGTGGACCTCAGTACTGCGTGCCAAATAACAGATATTACCAGCGGATGGATCATTTCCTGACAGCATGCAAGTCAAACACCTAGACGTTAAAACTATCTTCCTATATGGAAACATTAAGGAAGATCTCTACATGGAGCAACCACCAGGGTTTGAGCAAGGAGACAACCTTGTGTGTAAACTTAAGAAGAGCATCTACAGTCTTAAGCAATCTGCAAGGATGTGGAATGAGAAAGCGATTTAAGTGCTTACCAGAGAGGGATTCTCAAGAATTAAAGCAGACCCCTATGTCTACTCCAAGAATCAAGAAGACAGATGGATATACATGTTTATCTATGTTGATGACATTGTAACCTGTTTTGAACAAGAAGGGGATTATAATCTGTTCACAAGCTGAAAGAAAGTTTTGAAATCAAACAGCTAGGGAACATTAACTACTATCTGGGAATCCAAATAGAGAGATAAGAAGATGGAAGTTATCTTCTCAACCAGTCTCAAAAAACCTCCAAAATCTCTTGGAACGATTGCATATTCAAAATGCAAAGGAAGTGAAAACTCCTATGTAACCAAGCTAAAGAGCAATGAAGCAGAAAACTTGCTACCCAACAATGACATGTATCTCAGAGCAATCGGTAAGCTGCTATATGTTGCCACTGTGACAAGATCAGACATAGCCGCAGCAGTGGGCATACTAAGCAGGAAAGTCTCAGCTCCCTGTCAGCGTGACTAAAAAGAGTTATACAATACCTCAAAGGAACAATTCAGATGAAGTTATGGTTACCAGCAACATCCAATCCAAAACTGGTTGGGTATGTTGATGCTGATTGGGCCGGGGACTGCACAGACCGCAAATCCACAAGTGGATTAATCTTTCAGTATGGGGAAGGAACCATAAGTTGGTCTAGTCAAAAGCAAATAACTGTCGCTCTATCTTCAACTGAAGCAGAGTACATTGTAGCAGCACACGTGTCAAGAAGCGATATGGATTTGTGAAATTTTTCAGTACATTGGGATAGACATGTCAAAACCATTTGAATCAGAAAAGGGCTGGCGACTCGGATGCTCTTGAATAAAAGTCCTTTATTGGGTTACATGGGTACATGGGTACAGGCTATTCTGATGCGTTTGGGCTAAGAAGCCTTCACCAAAGCATGTCAAAACCATTTCCCATTTTTGAAGACAACCAGGGATGTATAAAGCTTAAGCAATCAGAAAGGATCTATCCTCGGACCAAACACATCAACGTCAAGTATCACCTAATGAGGGACAATCAAGAGCAAGGTGTTTTTGACATTCAATACTGCCCGTCAGAGGAGATGACTGCTGATGAATTCACCAAGCCTTTGTTGAAGGAACGTCATAGTTATATCCAGAAGAAGCTGAATATAATTTTTTTTTTTTTCAATACTTTTTTTTTGCAAGAAAAACATACGATAAATACAGAGACCATACAATGATATAGATAACTAGAAACATAAAGAGCAATGAATATTCCAGGCCTCAGAATTCGTTATCATGGTAATCTCATCAGACACTAATGTAGCAGCCGGTGGTCAGCTCAAACAGAGGAGTCTCTGTATCCCGCATGTCAAATTTTCACAAAAAAAAACAGCGTAGTAAGGACTCCAGGGAATTGAGGGAAAGCCACAGAGTCCTAGCCGAACTGAGGGAAAAAAGTAAAAACAAACAAAATAAAACAAAACAAAACAAAAAAACAAACAAAAAAAAACAATACACTAAGAAGGGGGAGTGGGGGGGGGGGTTACAGGGAGTAGGGAAGCATTATCTATCTGTCCGAACCCGAAACCAGACCGAAAGCTTTGCCAATTATTTTGTTATGTAGTGAATGTTCAGAAGACTAGTCACACTGGACCAGTCCCACGTATTCCTCAGAGTACACAAATTCGTGCTACCAAAACCATCTCTAGAGAATTTTTCGTTAAGGCCCCTTTCAGTGGCCACCAGATCTTCCATTGCATGAATGTCAGCGACTTTTTTCAACCAGACGGCTATCGACGGAGGCTGTGTCTGTTTCCAGAACAGTGGAATGCATCCCTTAGCGGCCGTGATCAACAGGGACAGAATGGACCTCCTATAAGCTTTACTTGGTATGTCGTGGTGGTGCAAGAGGAAGAGAGCTGGATCTTTCGGTATGGGTCTATCAGTGAATTTTTGAACTATACGATAAACTTCGTTCCAGTAATGCTCCAGAAGCTGGCAAGACCAGAAGACGTGGAGCATAGAGCCAACCTCCTCTCCACATCTCCAGCATAGGTTTGAGCATCGGGGAAACATTCTATAAATCTTTGCTGGAGTATGATACCACCTGGTCAGTACCTTAAAGCCCACCTCCTGATGTCTAGCACAGATCGAAGTCTTATAGGAGAACAGGAAGAGTCTATCAACCTGTTTCTCCGATAATTCTATCCCCAGCTCTTTTTCCCAACTGGCGATATAAGAGAGCTTATGGCCCACTGGTGATGAGATCAGCAGTTGATACGTTAAAGAGACCGCATGGGAAAGTGGAGATTGATCTGTGCAAAGCAATTCGAAAGTGGTGAGTTGTCTCTCGAATGACTCCGGAGGGGGCAGGGAACCCAGGAAGTGGGCCAGCTGTATTTTTTGCCAAAATGACAATTCTGCCAAGTCTGCGTCCGCCATGATTTGTTGCCTAGTCAACCACTGGCCATTGACTACAAAATGTTGAGCCTGTGTACGTTCCCTTCTTTTCAGGTCTAGGAATTTAGGGTCTCGGAGTCCAGTCGTAAAAGCCGGATTGCCCACTACAAGTGTGAGTGGCGACGGTAAGGGCTCCAACGAAAAGTCTCGGAAGGCTTTCTGGCTGACCCTCCTGGTCTCCCCTATTGTGGGATGATCCAGTACCTGCTGGGGTACCGCTAACTGACACCATGGTACGGATTCAAGTGGCATTACCGACAAAATCTGCTCAATCTTCACCCACTGTTTGAGATCACCATGGCGACACCAGTCTAGTACCCCCGTCAGGTGACAAGCCGTATGATAGAGATTAGCATCAGGCAAGGCCATGCCTCCCCTGAGTTTCGGTAGTCTGAGGGTAGATTGTGCCAGCCGGGGGGGTTTATGTGACCACAGGAAGGTGACCAGCGTTCGGCTCACCATCCTCAGGAAGGAGCTTAGGATCCGGATCGGGAGCACTTGGAAGTGATACAGCAAACGCGGCATAACATTCATCTTTACTATGTTGCAGCGTCCAAACCACGAGAACATACCGTTCTGCCAGGAATGTAAGTCTTTTTTAAGTGCCGTCAGAAGAGGGGGAAAGTTCAAAGAAAAAGTCTCTTCAATCCGCCTGGGGAGGCGGATCCCCAGGTATTTAATATGCTCTGCGGCCCACTTGAAAGGGAAGTCCGCACGTAACAGTGTTGATGTGGGAGCATTCATAGATATGTTCAGAGCTTCTGACTTCTGATAGTTGACACGGAAAAAAGACAACGCTTCATAAGTCTTCAGCTCTGAAAGCAAGTCTGGAATGGAGATCAGAGGATTGGACAGAAAAAAGAGGAGGTCGTCCACAAATGCTGCAATCTTAGGAGAGAGAGTATTATCCAACTGGAGACCAGTGATATCTGGATTGTTTCTTACGGTTTGCAGGAACGGCTCGAGAGTCAAGATGAAAATCAGGGGGGACAGGGGGCACCCCTAACGCGTGCCATTGGTTATCTCAAATGACTGTGATAGGTGCCCATTAACCTTCACTCTGGCCGAGGGGCATGAGTAGATGGCCTGAATCCAGTGCATCATCCTCCACCCCAGGCCGAGGAAGCATAGGGTCTCAGTCAAAAAGGTCCAATCCACCCTGTCAAAAGCCTTTTCGGCGTCGGTGGAGAGAAGCAGTAGGGGGATTTTATGTTTCTGTGTGGCGTATATCAGGTTAAGCGCCTTGGTCGTATTGTCCCTCGCTTCTCTTGTTGGGACAAACCCCACCTGATCTGAGTGGACCAGTTGGGGAATACGACCACTCAGGCGCAGGGAAAGTATTTTGGTGAATATCTTTAGATCCACGTTTAGTAACGATATCGGTCGATAATTTTGGCATAGTAGGGGATCTTTACCTCCTTCGGGATCACAGTTATATGAGCCCGGAGGGTGTCCTTTGGTGGGATAGTCCCTTCCCCAGCCGCATTGTAGGCGGAGAGGAAGTGCAGGGTCAACAGGTGTCCAAAGGTCTTATAATATAGCAGGGAGTAGCCATCCGGGCCCGGCGCCTTTCCCTGCTTCATTTGTGCTAACACTAGGGCCACTTCCTCAGCAGAGAGAGGCTCATCAAGATTGGTGAGGTCATCATCCGAGATACGGGGAAGTCCCGAGCGCTGTAAGTATTCCCGGATGACCAACCTCCGGGAGGAGACCTCTCTGGTAGATTGGGGAAGGTTATAAAGAGAGGCATAGTATTGCCGAAAGATGTCTGCTATCCTTTCTGTAGCATGTGCTTTGTCGTTGCCTTCGCAGCTGGGATCTGAGAATTGTGAGATCCGCTATGCACTTATCTGCCAGGGATTTCTTATGAATTGATTCCAGAGTTCTAATCTTTTCCAAGATTCCTACAATTTGTTTTGCCCTTGCCTGTCTCATCCGTGAGCCAATCTTGATCATGAGACCCCTGATGTAGCATTTATGTGCCTCCCATACCATCATGGGGGCACTGTCTTCACCAACATTGGATGAAAAGAAAGATCTCAGTTCCCTGGTCAACTCTTCCAATACCTCCGAGCTTTGGAGCAAAGAATCATTCATCTTCCACATCCATTGCTTAGGAGAAGGTGTTAATAAATCGATATCTACCAAAACCCGAAGCATGGTCGGAGAATGTAATAGAACCGATGGAGGCAGAAGTGACTCTGGATAAGAGGGTCTCCCATGACAGCAACACAGCGGGACAGGCGGGGAAGGAGGGACTGGAGAGCACAACAGAAGGACACCGTCTGGGGGGATTTCAACATGCCGGACAGATCTTCAGGGGTAAAAAGCCGGGGGCGGCCAGCGAGAGAGTCATGGGGTAGTCTGGGTGATCTAGCTTGGCAAGAACCTGTATTATGAGTGGTGCAGCTATGTTCCTGTGCCGGCGTCCTTACACTTCAGGATCGCTCATCTGAGCGGGGCCCCGGTCTTCTCGTCGTCTCCTCTGAGTGCGCTGCGGCAACCCCGATCGTGGCCCCCAGGTCAGACGACTTGGGCCCCAGTACCCTGTGCACCCTGTCGAAGTCCATAGTGGCTGGAGGGTCAGAGTTCAAGATCTTGTGTAGGATGGCCCTCACCGTTTCCTGGAGATTCTCCGGGCCCGTTGCCTCTGGCAACCCTCGGGGCCGCAGATTGTTTCTGCGACTCCGGTTCTCCTGGTCCTCCAGGTGCAACTGCAGCTCCGCCAGGTCAGCCTGATGGGATGTATGGGATTGTTCCAATTGGGCTACCTGCTTCTCAAGTGCGCTAACTGCCGATTCCCCTTTAACCAGGCGGCCGTCGAGGTGTTGCACCTCCGCGCGTAGCTGTTGAAAGTCCCGGCGGTGCTGTTCCTCCACCCTCCACCCGCAACACCAGAGCCTCCATGTCCGCCTTTGTGGGGAGAGCTCGGAGCAGGGTTTTGATATCAGCCTCATCCTGGGAATGTTGTGTGCAGGAACCCAGGCTGTGAGGGGTCGCAGCCGATGGGTCCAGGATAGCCGGCAAGCCCACCAGTGAGCTGGATAAGTTAAGTTGCGAGGAAGCCATTGCTGGGGGGAGAGGGCCCACAAGCCTCCGCTCGCCACATGTCGCCGAGGAGCGTGCTGCTGGGGAGATCCACGTTTGCTCCAGGAAATAACTGCTGATGGAAGTTACAGTGCCAGCCTTGGTCGATCCCCTAGTCTTCCTGCGTTTAATGGTGCTCATGGCAATCCAAAAGTCGGTGCAGGGTCAGCATATCAGCCGGGTTATGCAGGACGGGAGTCAGGAGCTTAAACAAAAACGTCTTCACACCGCCTTGACCAAGCCACGCCCCAGCTGAATATAATTTGACAAAGCACATGCTGTTGAGAAGGGTTGTTGGAAGTACAACAGCATAGTAGCTTTCTATACTGTGAACTATTGTCAGGAAGGGCATGCCAGCACCCAAGATGGCTGCCGAAGAAGACGACCTGTTACCTCTGCCTGTCAGGAAGGGCATGCCAGCACCCAAAATGGCTGCCGAAGAAGATGACCTGTTACCTCTGCCCCTGTCAGAATTCCATTGGTGCACACACACCCTGTGACAGCTTTTTGACACCCAAACAGGCTACTTAAACTCAGTCAGTTTCCAGACTCAGTGCTGTCTGCTCTACAGCGTTCCCTGTGTATCCTGCAATTACCTACCTGACTTCTGTTCCTGTTGTGACCCGGCTTGCTTCCTGACGTTCCTGTTTCCTGCCTGCATCTGACCCCGGCTTGTCCTCTACTCTGCATCTGCCTGCTCCTTCTGCCACTTCGCTGCCAGTCTGCTGACGACACGGCCTGTAATCTGATTCCGCTTCCGCTTCAGCCTCTGTTCCTGACGTGCCCGTTTGTGTATGACCCGGCCTGCCTGTACCTGCCTTCTCTTCAGCCTCGAGGGTGCCACCATCCCTTCTGCTGCACCTGCACTTCTGCCTGTGGGGACCGGTTGTCTACTCACTCCAGCTACCTGCCTACCTCTGCTCTGGGATTCCTACAGACACCTCTACAGCCCGGCCGAGTGCTCCGATCCAGCTCCAGGTTCAGTGATCCCGCCAGGCACTCGTGCGACTCTGCATCTTGGTGCTTCCTGTCAGCTCTATCAGGGGCTCCAAGTCAGAGTTGTAAGAGAGGCCGTCCTCTGCATATCAGGCTCCATCACCAGGTACGTGACAACTATATACTGTATGCATTATACCTATCTATCCAGCAGGTAGTGCTTCAGTGTTATAGTGTGTTATCTATGGTAATGTAATGAGAGGAAGTGTTTGCTTTCCTCAATGTTCTCTTGTATGCTTCTTCCTCCTGTTCCTACCTCCATGCTGATAAGATATGTTCTGCTATTTCTCCATAAAAGAAAAGCCGTTTGCTGTGTCCAAGAAGCTTCCAGCGCATAATTTCAATACTCTGACAACACCTCCTACATCTTGCTGGCTGTCTATGTCTTTCCTCCCATACAGACTGCGTGTATAAATCTTCTCCCTCACTACTCCTCCTCCTCTCTGAATCTGGGTCTCCTGTCCCTTTTATAGCACACAGGACTGGAGGGTTGGACCCAAGAAAAACTCACCAAGACAGAAAACCTGGGAGTGCAGTTAACCCCTAACTCCCCACAGGGGCAACAGTAACCAGTACCTCTGAAAGTGAAACCAATGAAAAGCAAGGCGCTAGCACATATATAGTAATTACATATAATCAAAGAGTGAATAATAATCCAGATAAGCTTAATAGTGAACAAATGTGCAAAAAAAGTTTAAATAATATCACAGTCCAGAAAAAATATGTATTCCTAAATTTTTGCTCGGGAAAAAACTCCTCCAATTACCATGCTTCTGTTTGTAAGGGTGGCTCATACACCTTATAAAAGGTGCTCCACCACAATGTGTACAAAATACACGCTTACCAAAACATCTATAATATGCGCCTTTTGGTGTCTTAGGGTACCACCCTTTTGCATGTTGTATTCACAGAAATCACCCTGGTAATGATATATGGGAAATTGCCAACAGCTTTTCTCCTCATTTATAAATCGCTGAGACCCAGGGAAAAAAAATAAATAATCCAAGATAGAGTAATAACGTTTTATTAAAAGCCAATGCAAGGATAAATTAGGGATTTTCCACTTACATTTATTGGTGCTAGAGTCACCACCAACACAAACAGCCTAGTTATGTTGTCCTGCACAATGCTCGGTCCGAGCCGGCGTGCATTCCAAACAGCCGAATGTCCTAACCAGATCAAGCCAGAAATTACATCACTTATGGCGCACGCGCAGCCTCAGTGCATTTCGCTTGTCAGCGCCTTGCTTTTCATTGGTTTCCTTTTCAGAGGTGGTTTATTCACTTAAAGGGGCAGCTTCTTGTTTGTGTTTAATTGGTATCCTTCTATTGCACTGCATGACATGTACTGTGCCTGTGTTTTTTTCAATTACAAATAAACTTGTTTTGTTTAAAAAAAAAAGGGGGTGGCAGCTTCACTATTATTGAATACACAGTAACCTCTACCTGCCTACACATATACTATGCCATGTACTATATCACAAACTAAATAGCCGCGGTTCACCCTGAAAGTCCATGTAGGTCCAGTCCAAGTGTGCAGCACTCAGGAGGCTCCTGGCAGCAACAATAGCAATTAGAAAACCAAGTATCCTTCCTTGTTAACATGTTTCAGCCCTGTGCGGGCCTTAATCATAGCCAGGAAAGACAAGAAATAGACAAGAAAGATTGCTCTGAACTTTTATTCTGATTTATTGAAGACCCTTATCAATCACTATATCACAAACTATATTTTATATTATGTAAAATAAGTGAATGTGTACAATGCTGAAATTATACCATCATAGATTATGTATATATTGTTTGGTACATTTGTAACCCTATGAGCCTTAGATTTTGCTGTGTGTGTGTGTGTGTGTGGTGTAAATTGGAATGTGTTCAGAGAGTTTGAAATTTTAGCAGCATGATTTGATGACAGTGACAGTCCTGTGGGAGGAGCGAGTGTTTATTATTTTCATATGGCCCCAAAACAGATTGGGTAAGTATATCAACATGAAGGTAACTCAAATGTAATTGTGAGTTATATTTTGCCACTTGTGATAATATTTAGATAACCAACATGGGTAACACGTGTAATTTTGGCACCAGCTGGGCAACAAAAGTTGGTGACACACAGACAACAAATGAGCAATCTTGATAACACATAAGCCTGAACTTAGCAATCATGACAACATGTAGGCAGCAAATAAGCATTGGTTTCACTAGTGTCAATGGGACACCAAAGGGGTAATAAACAGGCAACAGACAGGCACTCGTGACAATATGTGGATAATAAATAGCCAGTTCTCACCATATATAGACAGTTATTTGTTGGGAAGGGGGCCGGGCCAGGCCCTCAACTCTGGGCTGCTATTTGAATACTAGTGTTCCCCTGAATAGAGGGAATCCATGGCACTGACCTGGAAAAACATTTTTAATATATGGGGACTTGGGGATACTTGCTGCAATTTCAACGCCCAATGCCCTGCAAGGTCAACACCCGCAGGGTCCCTCTCCAACATTTTCTTCCCAGCTTCTTCAGGCTGATGGTCTTCAATCTTGATTGGCCTGCGTGGAATGATGTAACTCCCATGAATGCGCAGGAGTTCAGGACACCGACACAGACACTAAAATTTTATCAAAGATTGTGAGTAGTCAGGTAGGTTTATTTTTTGCAGGGGAGACATTGCATTTCTGTTCTGCAATAAATAGTGAAGAAATCGAGTTATTACTGTATTAATAACTATATTTCAATAATTCATATTGATGAGAAAAGTTCCAAGAAAAATCTGTTAAGTTCTCGTGTAAAAACTCCAAAATTGATTTAATGATCAATTAACAAAATGTTACAAAAACAATGTCAAAATTCATCCAGCATTACTCCAACATTCCTAAGGGTGGGGCTATGAACTATGTGGAAAATAGCTATGATTTAAGGATCATTTAACTTACAATATATACATTTCCTTTAAACATATAAAATCTTACATATTAGTATACATATATTTAAAATACAGTGTTCTTATTAATATCCTAATCAAGAAATATAGTAATGTAAAGAAACAGCTTATATTCTTAACATATTGGAACTTTGTGTCTTTGGAAAGATTGTAACTTTATCTCTTACGATGGGGAAGGTGAAATGGTCTACACTAAATTGTATCCATATGTGAGATGAATCTCTCCCAAGAAATGCATACTAAGCCTATACCAGCATAAACTTTCATGAGTATAAAAACCTATATAACTTCACCTTTTCCATACATAGGAGATATATATATTTATATATATATTTATATATATAATTCAATTATCACAAGAACTCAACCATTCATAAATTCTGATATTCTAACATTTCCCTCTCAAAATGATTGATTTAAATTAATCTTTATCATTTTAAATCTAAATAAATCTGAATCTAACTCTAAATCCATTTATACCTCAAACCCCTCACATTCGTATTCATTCATCCTCAAAGATTTTAAGATAATTGATTTAAATATATATTTTCAAATTTGATTCTATATAAGGAAAAGTGAATTCATAACCCTTCATCTTCATATACCATAAAAAATATTTTCACCCTTATTATTTCCTTTTCTTTTACCAAATAAATCAATCCCCTTAATTTCATGATTCATAAATGTAACATTGTTGTACAATACTTTGAAATATAGATATCACTTCAGAAATTTGTTTCATATTTTCCCTCCAAATTGTGTTTAACATAAATCTATAATCCATAAAACCTTTCTAATAACCTTGTCAAAATTAAACATAAAATATGTTCTTAACTTCAATTTGTTCATATAAGTGAGATGATTTCAAAACTAAATACATATTACAATGTAAAGTTAATCCTATCTTGTTTATGTACCTTTAAGAAAAATGTACTGTCTCTAATGTCTTAATTAACACCAGATGTTCCCTCTAACTAGAATGACTCTATTGTAGGGATGTTTAACCCTTTCAACTCTGAAAATACACTATATATATGAGTGTAAAAATTATGTGTAAAAAAAATATCTTATCTTGATATAATAAACATGTCCTGTCACATAAAAATGACATATAAAAACTGCAATATATCTGATGGATAAATGATTTCATCAGTAGTCAAAAAAACTAAAAAGTCCATTGTTTTTAGAATGTCCTCTCTTATCAGAGGTTCTCGAGAATTTTTCTTCTTCTTCTTCTTCCTGCACTCTGTAAATTTGGAAAAACTTTATTGAACATTAAAATGACAACAATAATTATAACGAATGAATCTCTTCTGTCAATTCTTCTCCCAGAACTGATATTCTTAAACTTCAAGATTTGGTTCCCATCTGGAAGGTCTAGAAATATTAAATTTCTTTCTTTTGGTGACTTACAAGTCAGATCCTAAAAAAAGAATGCAGTATCATTATTGAGAATTTAAATACATGCAAAATATAACATCATTTACTTATTCATTTTACATACCAAAATTCTAATATTTTATTATGACATACAAACCATATTTTAATAATAACATTTCTAATTACCTTACTTTGCTCTATTTTTCTTAAAATGACCTATACTCTAATTTATTATTCTGTATATTTAAACGACAGGACGCAATTTCTCTTTTTTTAGTCATAATATAAAATCTTGTTTTCATAAACCAAATAAAAGATTTTAAATTACCCCAGAGGATAAAAGCAAATTATATATTCATTCACTTCTCCTCTATAATATTTCAGAGTAATGCGTGCTGTACTGTACTTCTAACATTTTCAATTCAGCATTTTCTGTAGAATTTTTGCTGAATAGTATAACCATTCTTTGGGTAACACCTAGAAAGACCTGTTGAACAATTCTTAATATTATTGACAAATCCTGTCTCAAAGCATCTCTCAGCACTTGTTCTAACAATCCTATTTATAGGCTTTCTGAATAAATTTAGCTGAGAATGTTCTGTTATCACATCTACCTCTATGGGTTTAGATTTTAAAGTTTTAAAAAATGGGCAATATTTGTCATATAATTCTCCTGAATGAATTCTCTTAAAAAGAATTTTTAATGACAGATCAGGTGTCCGTAATATGATCATCCTAGATCTCACAATCTTTTCTGTTACTTTGACTGCAAAATAAACACTTAACAATTGCTTCATATTTGTGTCAAAAGTCTTTTCCATATTTGTCAAACCTCTGGAGAAAAAAACTATTATTTTCGGTTCACCATCTTTTACCTGAAATAAAATTACTGAGATGGAATTCTCAGATACCTTAGTAGACAATAAAACAAGCATAGATATTCCAATTTCGATTGTATGCAATGAAACAGCATTCTGCAAATCTTTTTTCAACATTTCAAAAACATCTGTATGGGTTTGAGACCATTCATCAAACACAACATCTTTTTGTTTCAGGAAATCAAATAATGGTTTAACTTTATCATCGTATTCCTGTAAAAACTCTTTGCAAGAATTTACCTCACTCAAAAATTGATATAATGCCTTGTAAGATGTTGGAACTGGAATAGCAGAAATGTTTCTAACTTTTTCCTGTGATAACTTTCTCTGTCCATGACTAATTTGCATATGAAGAAAGTTAACTTTATCTTTCATTAACTGAACTGACTCTGTGTTCAATTTCAATCCTGCTGTTTGTAACAGGGTAAATAACTCTGTCAACAGAGTGACATGTTCCTTTGTATTTTGGGTAGACAACAAAATTTTGTCCACACGTTGGAAAATACATTTTGGTCTAGAAAATTTTGATAAAACTTTCTCCAAGCACTCGTGCACTATTCCGTCACTGATTTCCATTTCTGGAATTATTCTAGTGAAGGCATAAGTTTCTTTATTGAAACTGAAGGCAAGTTTATAATGACAGCTGTTTGTTACTGGTACTGAAAAATGACTATTGGAAATTTCCAGTACTGAAAATACTTTGGCCTTGGCATCCATTTGTGACATTAAATTTAAATTAGGAACAATAGGTTTGTTATTTGTAATGCATTTATTCAGTGATCTTAAATCAACTGATAAAGAATACAAATCATCAGCATTCTTGATAGGCCAAATACAATTATTTACCACTGATTGTGCCTTCTTTAATATTCCTTGTTGTAAAAATGATTGTACAATGTCAGAAACTGGACCTATTGATTCTTGTGGCAACTTATTTTGAATTTGGGGTTCAGGGTCTCGTCCCTCAATTTCTATCTCAATATCTTTAAACAAACCTGTATCCATTTTGTTCTGACTCCAAAGACTTTCATGTGCTCTTACTGATTGTTCCAATTTGAGATTGGTTCCTGTGTGTGGCCAATTAAGATCTGAAGAAAAGTCAGCGACTGCTGTACAAATACTTCCAACATTATTGTACATGGAAGAATCTATTAACCTAGATTTGGGCCTAGATGAATCTTTCCATATAGTAGAATTACTTAAATCAATAATCCAATCTAATTTACTAATTACATCCATGCCTAAAATATTCTCTGTATTTTGGCAACACCAGATGTCCATTTTAGTTTTTAAAACTCCCGGAATCTCGAAATTCACACCAGAAACTTTAGCTGCAACTGTATTTCCTTTTCCATTGAAACCAAATAAATTACATTTTGGAGAATCAATATTCACATGTAATTTGTTTTTAGTTAAACTGAGTTTAGATCCTAAATCTATTAACCATTTAGTATCCTTGCCATTTAATAAACCATGTACCCATGGCCTTCCACTTTCATCTAATATAAGTGAAGTCACATATTTTAATGTTGGAGAGGACTCAGAACCTTTTTTCCTAAATCCTGATGGTGATGGAAGTAATCCATCCCTCTCATTTTCATCATTGTTTTTCAAATTGATTGAACTGTCATTAACAGTCAATGTACTGATCTGTTTGACTTCTGAAGCATAAGGCAAATCAGTCAAACTATTGTTTGAAGAAGAAAGAATATATTGCTCAGAAATATGTTCTGTATTTTCTACTTTCAAAGTTTTCCTTTGTGTAGTATGTAGGGAAGTATTTCCTGTCTGCTCTGAAACTTTAGTTCTGCCTGTGACGTGTATCTCACCATCTCTGGGTGTGGCCTTACACGTGGCACTCTGAACGCCAGTTTGCTTTTCTTTATCTAAACGGCGTCTGCATTCAGCAGCTTTATTCAGTATTTTTGTTTTAAGCAAAACTTCATGTTCCTGGTCATCAACCTTGAAAAACCGCATATCTTGTACAAAAGGCTTCTGCATAGAATCTGCAGTAACATTCATAGAGTCTACATTAACATTAATCTCTAAACTCTTGCTTGACTCTGCTTTTACATTATTCTGTAACTCAGACAACTGAATATCCTTTATTTGAATTGCACTCTGCAAATCATCTATCCTTTCAGTCAAAATCTGACAATTAGTACATAAACTATTGTCCTTTGTTTCCTCTTTTGTACCAACTACATTGCTTTCAGAAACTCCTGATATCATTGTATCATAAACTTTAATCAACTTAATCAAATTCCTAACCTGTTTGCTGAATTTCTTAAATGTAAATTTTGACTTTTGTATTTTCATATTAGCCTGTAAGCATTCATTGAACATGTAACACCATAATTCATCATCTTTAACAAACTTTGACAGATTTTTAAATTCTAAATCACTCTCACTGGATAATTCATGAATTAAATCCATAACTTACCAATGTAAGACGGATTCCTTCATGTAACACGCGTTCCCTCTCTTGGCGGGAAATTACGCCATCAAGAAACAGATTTTTCTTGCATTTGCGCACACGTCTCACCAATTCTGATGTTTCTTTTCCTTCCAAGTTCAATTCAATGATGCCGAAAATGAGCTTTTTCGATTTCTCCTGAAAGCTTGTCTGAATAATCACTGTTTTTGCTGATATTCCCTCTCGACAAGCGGAAGGAGAAATTATTGAAAAAAATTTGATATTCGGACAAAAAGAATCTGGCAAAAGGCTCGCCACTGAAGAAATCGAGTTATTACTGTATTAATAACTATATTTCAATAATTCATATTGATGAGAAAAGTTCCAAGAAAAATCTGTTAAGTTCTCGTGTAAAAACTCCAACATTGATTTAATGATCAATTAACAAAATGTTACAAAAACAATGTCAAAATGTAAAATACGAAAATGGATTATTCTTAAAATGAAGTTTAAATCAGATATGTCTGTGTGTATGTCTTGAGATGTGTGTCTGTGTGTGTGTGTCTTCATGGAGAGCTGCAGTGCAAGTGTCCCTCTCCCCACAGCCTGTCTGTACTCCTTTAATTAACCCCCACCTTTCCCAAAGAGCCAAAAAGCTTAAAAGACCGGGAAATTCGAATTACTCCAACATTCCTAAGGGTAGGGCTATGAACTATGTGAAAATAGCTATGATTTAAGGATCATTTAACTTACAATATATACATTTCCTTTGAACATATAAAATCCTACATATTAGTATACATATATTTAAAATACAGTGTTCTTATTAATATCCTAATCAAGAAATATAGTAATGTAAAGAAACAGCTTATATTCTTAACATATTGGAACTTTGTGTCTTTGGAAAGATTGTAACTTTATCTCTTACGATGGGGAAGGTGAAATGGTCTACACTAAATTGTATCCATATGTGAGATGAATCTCTCCCAAGAAATGCATACTAAGCCTATACCAGCATAAACTTTCATGAGTATAAAACCTATATAACTTCACCTTTTCCATACATAGAAGATATAAATATTTATATATATATTTATATATATAATTCAATTATCACAAGAACTCAACCATTCATAAATTCTGATATTCTAACAAATAGCCTGCCTAATCACTATTTTAAAAGAAAGCCTTTAGTTCAGATTTAAATGTCAGTATACATAAAGAACAGTTTAAATCAGTTGATTGTGTGTGTGGCTTTCTTTCTCTAGTTTGAAAGGTTATCCTGTCAAGACATTTGCAAAAAAAGAAACACATATGTAATGTTTATGGTTTTACAGGGCTGGCCATGCATAAAATGGATTCTTGTATAACATGAGAAAAGATCATTGTCCATTTTGCAGGTGTCTGTTATGCCGCGTACACAGAAGAAACCTTGTATTAATGTGTTACTAAATCAGAATCTTAAAAAAAAACTTTCAATAAATGCTGTTCATACTCACTTAGTCACTATGAGATTCATTTTCTGTATTCTGCAACAAAACCTGGTTGATCCTGCTGTTCTCTATCTCCTTCTTCTGTCCAAGTCCTCAATTCAGCTAGGGATTGTGCAGAGCAGTGTTGGCAGCTCTGCCATTGCTTAGTTTTCAGTGAGTTTCTATGCTGAGCATTTCCTCCCTATCACATCTGAGCTGCCCAAGTGACTATGGAGTCACACATGTGGGCATATACACATTGGTAAATGACAGCCCATTAGCTAAACACAGTGGTTGTGGGATCTTACAAGTAGACTGATGGGGGCTTCACCTCCCTCTTATTGTAAGACAAAGGCTGGAGGGGCGTGACATAGCCTGTGACTGCCAGAAATGTGCCCACACCATGTTATTGCCCAAAGAAAAATTTTGATTTCAAATATATATTTGTATGACAATCTAAATCAGTTTATTAATATTACTATCACCAATTATGTGCACTGCTAATTTCAAAGGTGTTAAATGTGCTCCAATACAATCAATATATAACAAATTCATGAGTATATGTCTCAAAATAAAGTGCTGTGTGCTTCAAACGTCCATGTGTTTCAAAGGTGCTCAGTGCTTCAAATGATTCATAAATTCTGTGCTTCAGGTGCAACGCTCCGTGCTCCCCTCCTTTGTGTCCCTACTCACCAGAAAGGCAAGTTTGCAATGCTTTGTATATGCAAAACTAAGCAACTCCTTCTTTGCCTGTGAATCGGACACCTCCTTTATCCTCAATACTCCATCAATGCTCTGTTTGATAGGAGTATATGCGCATGTACTCTGTAGCTCATGTGATACAAGCCCATTGATGATGTGAGTAATATACTACTCGTTTTTAACCTTTTACAATAAACGGAGTTACACTATGGGATGTCATCTGGCTTATATTTCCCTCTGCATGCATGTAATGTTGAATTGAGGATAAAGAAGGTGTCTGATTCACAGGCAAAGAAGGAGTTGCTTGGTTTTGCATCTACAAAGCGCTGCAAACTTTTTTTCTGGTGAGTAGGGACACAAAGGAGGGGAGCACGGAGTGTTGCACCTGAAGCACATAATTTATGAATCCTTTGAAGCACTAAGCACCTTTGTTTGAAACACATGGACTTTATTTGGAAGTATATCTATGTGTTTGAAGCATGCAGCACTTTATTTTGAGATATATATATATATACTCGTGAATTTGTTTAGTTATATACAGTGCCTTGAAAAAGTATTCATACCCCTTGAAATTTTGCACATTTTGTCATGTTACAAGCAAAAATGTAAATGTATTTTATTGGGATTTTATGTGATAGACCAACACAAAGTGGCACATAATTGTGAAGTGGAAGGAAAATAATAAATGGTTTAGCAAATTTTTTAGAAATAAATATGTGAAAAGTGTGGCGTGCATGTGTATTCAGTCCCCCTGAGTCATACTTTGTAGAACTTTTGCACATCTACAGAGTGACATTTTTGCCCATTTTGCTTTGCAAAATAGGTCAAGCTCTGTCAGATTGGATAGAGAGACTCTGTGAACAGCAATTTTCATGTCTTGCCACAGATTCTCAGTTGGATTTAAGTCTGAACTTTGACTGGGCCATTCTAACCATGAATATGCTTTGATCTAAACCATTTCATTGTAGCTCTGGCTGTATGTTTAGGGTCGTTGTCCTGCTGGAAGGTGAACCTCCACCCCACTCTCAAGTCATTTGCAGACTAACGGGTTTTCGTCTAAGATTGCCCTGTATTTGGCTCCATCCATCTTCCCATCAACTCTGACCAGCTTCCCTGTCCCTGCTGAAAAAAAGCATCCCCACAACATGATGCTGCCACCACCATGTTCCCCGGTGGGGATGGTGTGTTCAGGGTGATGTGCAGTGTTAGTTTTCCACCTCACACAGCATTTTGCTTTTAGGCCAAAAAGTAAAATTTTGGTCTCATTCGTCCAGAGCACCTTCTTCTACATGTTTGCTGTGTCCCCCACATGGCTTCTCGCAAACTGCAAACGGGACTTCTTATGGCTTTCTTTCAACAATGGCTTTCTTCTTGCCACTCTTCCATAACGGCCAGATTTGTGGGTGCACGACTAATAGTTGTCCTGTGTGGACAGATTCTCCCATCTGAGCTGTGGATCTCCGCAGCTCCTCCAGAGTTACCATGGGCCTCTTGGCTGCTTCTCTGATGAATGCTCTCCTTGCCCGGGCTGTCAGTTTAGGTGGACGCCCATGTCTTGGTAGGTTTGCAGTTCTGCCATACCCTTTCTATTTTCGGATGATGGATTGAACAGTGCTCCGTGAGCTGTTCAAAGCTTGGGATATTTTTGTATAACCTAACCCTGCTTTAAACTTCTCCACAACTTTACAACTTTATCCCTGCACTGTCTGGTGTGTTCCTTGGCCTTCATGATGCTGCTTATTCACTAAGGTATTCTAAAAAATCTCTGAGGGCTTCACAGAACAGCTGCATTTATACTGAGATTAAATTACACATAGGTGGGCTCTATTTACAACTAAGGTGACTTCTGAAGGCAAATGGTTCCACTAGATTTTAGTTAGGGGTATCAGAGTAAAGGGGGCTGAATACAAATGCACGCCACGCTTTTCACATATTTATTTGTAAAAAAAATTGAAAACCATTTATCATTTTCCTTCCACTTCACAATTATGTGCCACTTTGTGTTGGTATATCACATGAAATCCCAATAAAATACATTTACGGTTTTAGTTGTAACGCACAAAGCTGGTAATGGTGGTAGTAGTAGATTAACCCTTCACAGGACAATCTTAGCGCAGGCAGCTAAAAAGCACATACCATAGCACTGGGTCCCATTACCCTATATAGTTTATTAATATTAGTGATTTATTTTTACTCTGTATTCCAAAGTCTGTTTTTGGGTGGTAGCTGGGATCTTCTGCACTTAATTGGGAAGAGTGACTGCAGAGTCACTCCGGACTGATGGAGCAGGAGCCTGATAGTTACCGAATGAAGGATTCTGCTCTCTCCTCCCTTCAAAAACAGCTTGCTGTTGGTGGAAGATAGCGGGAGCTTACTGAGAACACACCTCAGTCTTAATGTGGCCTTGCCGGGGAGTGAGGGCAGACTGTCCTTCCTGTCTCCCCTAGTCATGTGACATACCTCATGATCTAAAATGGGAAGAAGTAGGAGCTGCCTTCATTCCTGGAGGGTGCCACGCTGAGACTGAGGTGTGAACTGTGAGTACACAGTGGGTAGGGGGAGCACCTAAGCCCTAGACCTCCTATCTCCTCCTCAGAACACCCCCAAGAGCCCCTTACCATCCCTCCCTTAGAGCTCCCGAGATACCTTGCCATGCACCCCACAGAGCCCACCTCCCAGCTCTCCTCCCCTCCTTCATCCCACGGAAATAGATGCCAAAGCAGTCCTAATCAACTGAAACACAAGGGGGATTTGGAGAGAGATCCTCTCATTTTCTTTTGAGTGTACAGAACAGGTAGTGAAAGGAAATCTCCCTAATGAGACATAGATGCAAATAAAAATTGACAGAGGTTTTAACTTCTTCCAACTCCACGAAATAAAAAAAGGTTTGGCTTTAGATACACTTCAACCCCTTCCAGACCACCCCACGTACATGTACTGTGGCAGGGTGACCCTTCAGCACAGAATCATGTACCTGTATGTCATCTTTATTTTCATATCTGGGGCTCGTATGCGCGCCGCTGGCAACCCGCTCCCACTGTGATTGGATACAGTGGGAGCCAATTAGCGGGTCTAGCGTGCCGATGTTCGCTGGCACACAGCGATCATTCCCGAGAGAGGCAGAAAACAAGTCAGATCACCGTTCTGTGAGAGGGGAAGATTGAGATTCTGTGTTTCTGCTAAGCAGGAACACGGATCTCTGTCTTCCCCCAGTCAAAGCCCCCTTCCCCACACAGTTAGAAAGCACTCCCAGGGAACACATTTAACATATTGATAGCCCTTGAGGTTAATCCCTTCCCTACCAGTGTCATTAGTACAGTGACAGTGCAAATGTTTTAGCACTGATCACTGTATTAGTGTCACTGGTCCCTATAAAAAGTGTCAAAGTGTCACATTTGTCCTCCGCAATGTCACAGGCCTGCTATAAGTCGCCAATCGCTGCCATTAATAGTAAAAAAATCAAATAAATAAAAAATCCATAAAAATATCTCATAGTTTGTAGACGATATAACTTTTGCGCAAACCAATCAATATACGTTTATTGGTATTTTCTTTACCAAAAACATGTAGCAGAATACATATTGGCCTAAATTGATGAAGAAATTAGATTTTTTTATTTTTTTTTATTGGATATGTTTTATAGCGCAAAGTAAAAAATATTATTTTTTCTTCAAAATTGTCGGTCTTTTTTTTTGTTTATAGTGCAAAAAATAAAAACGCAGAGTTGATCAAATACCACCAAAAGAAAGTAGGAAAAAAAAGGACATTCATTTTATTTGTGTATACGACAATTGTCAATTAAAGTAACGCAGTGCCGTGTCGCAAAAATGCCCTGGTCATTAATAGGTTAAATGTAGATGTGTGTTGAGGGTATTATGTATGTGTGAAACTAGTCTTGATCATATACAGTATTTAATAACCCACTTTTATGTTTTGACTTCACCTTGTACCTCCTACCTATACAAGGAATTCAGGACACCTCGGATTCTGCCAGCTTTCCAATAGAATCAGAGTCCAGCTATACTTTTTAAAGAATTATAGAATAAACAAATATTTTATTATATAATAAAGTATATGAAAACTCCGTATTTGTTTATGCCTTTCCAATTTGTTTTGTAGATATGGGTTGTCTTTTTTGGTTTATATATAATATTGATGTGGTAAAACTATTGCAGAAAATTAGAGGGAAACAGGTTTTGACTTCACTACGCCACATCCGCATATACGCATGAAAAAAAGATGGCGGGCTGACTAATTCAAGCACCACCTATACAGTCTGGACTTTATAGGCTCAATATGGAAGATCACACAAAGGAAATATATAAAATATATTTATACTACAAAAACATTAAAATACATAGAGAAAACATAGGCAGGAACTGCATCCACAAGATCCAGGTGTTGACAAAATCAAAGCCATATGCCCTACTATAGATACTGGAAATAGTTTATAGATATATATAAATACAGCAAGATAGTAGTTGTGTGTGTAAAAATCTGTATATTTCCGGTAGCCAGGTCAATGTTTCGCCGGTTCAAGGCTTCCTCAGGACCCAATATTATACTCTGCTGCAGCTGGCTCTTGGTGCCCCCGTGCCCGCCCTCAGGCTTTGCTGATGAGCGCACCATGATCCACCATAGCAATTGTTGCCCTATAATAATATTGGGTCCTGAGGAAGCCTTGAACCAGCAAAACATTGACCTGGCTACCAGAAATGTACAGACTTTTAAAAGCACAACTATCTTGCTGTATATACAATCCATAAACTATTTTCAGTATCTATAATAGGGCATATAGCTTTGATTTTGTCAACACCTGGATCTTGTGGATGCAGTTCACACCTATGTTTTATCCATGTATTTTAATGTTTTTGTATAAATATATTACATTTTATATATTTCCTTTGTGTGGTCTCCTAAATTGAGCCTATAAAGTCCGGTCTGTATAGGCAGTGCATGAATAAGCCCACAATCTTTTTTTTATTGTAGAAAATTGTTGTGACACATATTTAAAGGCCACAAAGAGTTAACAAGAGAAGCTGTTTCACTATTAACCTTCGCTGTGAAGTGGGGGAAGGGTTGAGCCAACTGATGAGCTAAACATGAGCATTATATATTATATAGCAAGTTTGAGAGGGAAGGAAAATACTGGAAGGCCGGAAGTCAAAGCAAAAAAAAAAAAAAAAAAAGATGACATAAAAAGCCATGTTATTGCATAAGTCATGCTATGCCTCTACCCCATGAAAGTAAATGATTGGACTGTGCATGTCACACTTTGTCTGTTCAGATAATAAGGACCTTCAGTTATGGTAAATCCAGATAAGAAAGACTGCAAGATGTTTACAACATAAAAAAACCTGGCAATATACTAAGCAATCTTACAATACTAGCAGACTGAAGGTTGCTTCTAGGGTTGTTTCAGGGTAAAAAAAAATGCAATAATTAAAGATGACTGAGCTTTGCTAAGTTTGCTTCACATCCTTTTGACCGGACTTGACTTTGACATTTTTTTCACTTCCACGGTTTCTACTCTGAAGCAAAAATGGCAACATTTCAGGCCAAATTTTCACTAGGGATTTAAATTGAGTTTGGGTGGGGAATATTTTCTGCTAACACAAACACACAGGGCATGTCTTTTTGTGAACATATCCAGATGAAAACATGGGGGGGAGGGGTATGGTTTCTCAAGGCAGGCAGTCCTTTTTTTACGTTTTATTGCCGTTTATTTTCTAGCTGTTGCAGTAGTGAGATCAGGTTGCAGTTATTTTTTCCAAGCACCAGCCAGTGTTGGAATCATATCATGAATGAAGTTGTTGATTATATGAGGAATACCATTTTTTTTCTAAAAAAGCAAAAACAAAAACAAAAACATGTATGTTTATTTCCACTTTTTTCATCTGAATTTTGCCTACCTGTTTTTTATTACTTGTTCCCATTTACTTAGTTTGCCAATCTGCTATTGTGCTAGTAGATCTTCATTACCAGTTGTAATCTTAATCTGAACGCTGTCCTAACAAAGGGTTAAAGCATTAGAAGCTTCCAATCTTCCTTGTATGTTAGGCCTAGTTTACACTTGCAGTTGAGGGGTGGTAAAAACAGCCAGTTGAGCTGCGTTTTTACTGCCCCTACCCCCCACAACTGCAAAGGCAACGGTATGGGGGTCATACACATATTTTGCATCATGGAGCAGCAAAAAATGTCTACCCCCGCCCCATCACGTTCCAGTGAACAGTGTCATGCCGCAACCATGTGAAAAGCACAAGGTTGCTTCAATGTGGTGTGGGGTTTTAGGGGATAAAATAGGCAATGAGAAGGTGACATTATGCCCTTTGAAAAGGCATCCACCATGGACCGCTCTTCAGAGAGCAAAGCATGTATAACCAAGCCCATAATGAGAGGTAGCTGAGTCCATCCTAAAGGCCCAAACACACAATAGGAAAATCAGAAGTAAGATTTCGTACAACAAACGATCTGCCGATTTTCGGTTGGTTAGTATAGTGCTTTCGAAAGCCAATTCCGATTTTTCCTACAACAAAAGCTGGATGTGCAGACTATAACATTTTAATCGTACGTGAACACAACGTCGGATTTTAATTTAATTAGTACGGTTTTCGTCCCAAAAAAAAAAAAAACGTAAGAGGGAGACTACGCATGCTCAGAAACAAAAGAATACATGCAAAACTATTCAACGCATTATGTCACTTCTGCGGTTGAATTCTGTCATACGAGAATTTTTGTATGGTGAGTAACCTCTTCGCTTTCGATATGAGACTAGCGCATGCAACAAAAAACAGGTGAATGTTTGTCCGAAAATCTGATCGTGTGTACAAGGCTTAAGCCTTTCTATTGGGACAGATCATGCAGGTCTTGTTCAAAAATGATTGCAGTCAGCCGTGACACGTTCTCCTATGAAAATTGGTTTATTGACTTTTTGTCAATATAGACAGTGTTTCTCTACTGGAAATTAAAAATTGTGTATTAAAAAACCCTCCTAAATCTGAAAGAATAGTATAAGTTTTAAAGTAGTTCTTCACTCTGGGAAAAAAAAAGTCAGCAGCTACAAATCCTGTAGTTGCTGACTTTAAGACCCCTTTCACACTGAGGCGTTTTTCAGGCGCTACTAAAAATAGCGCCTGAAAAGAGCCTCAGCTGCAAACCCAGTGTGAAAGCCCGAGTGCTTTCCCAATGGGGAGCTGCGCTGGCAGGGCATCACAAAAAGTCCTGCTAGCAGCTTCTTTGCAGCGCTGTAGGAGCAGTAAATACACCGCTCCTGCCCATTGAAAACAATGGGGCAGCACAGTGATACCGCTGGCAAAGCGCAGCTGTAGCAGCGTTTTGCGGGCGGATTTAACCCCTTTTCAGCCGCTAGCGGGGGGGTTAAGACCAACCCCGCTTGTGGCCGAATAGTGCCGCTAAAACAGAGCTAAAAAATAGCACCGCTTTACTGCTGACGCCTGGGGCAGCTCAGTGTGAAAGGGGTCTTAACCCCCCTACTGCCCAGACCAATTTTCAGCTTTCAGTGCTGTCATTCTTTGAACGACAATTGTGCGGTCATACAACACTGTACCCAAATGAAATTTTTATAATTTTTTTCCCACAAACAGAGCTTTCTTTTGGTGGTAACCTCTGGGTTTTTTATTTTTTGTTAAAAAAATGAAAAATGATCGAAAATTTTGAAAAAAAATACAAAACAGTTCTATATTTTGTTATAAAATTTAGCAAACAGTTAAATTTTCTCCTTCATTGATGTACGCTGATGAGGCTGCACTGATGGGCACAAATAGGGTGCCCTGATGGGCACCGATAAGGCGGCACTGGTGGGCACTGATAGGCGGCACTGAGAGGTGGCACTGATGGGCACTAAAGGGCGGCACTGAAGGGCATTGATAGGTGGCACTGATGGGCACTGGTAGTTGACACTGATAGGCAGCACTTCTAGGTGGCACTGATGAGGCATTGAAATGCACCACTGGTGGGCATTGATAGGTGGCACTCTTGGACATTGATAGGTGGCACTGTTATACACTGGTGGGCACTGATTGTTGGGCACTGATATGTACTGTAGGCACTGGCAGGTGGCACTGGTGGGCACAGATGAGGTGGCTGTGCCTCTTCCTCTTGGGGACCGATGTCCCTTACACAGAAGCCGATGATTTTTTTTTCTTCTTCTCATGCTGTCAGCGTGAGGAGCAAAAAAAAAAAAGATTACCGATCTTCTGTTTACATCCCGGCCCCTTACTCCGATCTGTGATCATCCGAGTCTCATTGACTCAGGGATCACAGAGCTCACCGCGCGTGCCCTGCAGGGGGCACACAGGGAGCGTGCAAATGGGAAGACGTCTATTGACGGCCTCCCGGCAATGTAGGTCTGCGCTGTAGCCGTCATTCGGCGATAGCGCGGACGGGAAGAGGTTAATAAAAGGACATTTACCTGTCCAGGAATTCAGAGCCATCCTCACCCAAGCTAGTTCTTCACTAGCCTTCGGGTTCCCGGCACAGGCATCCTAACAGTTGGTAGCTGGATATGGTGCTTTCGGCCCACTGCGCATGCGTCGTGCTTTGTGTATGGTCCCGCAGACTTCTGGGACCTGTGACGTGTCCCAGACACGTCCTGCACCATTCTATGCATTAAGTTAAAAAAACCTTCCTGGTGCAGCCTCCCTTATACTTACCTAAGCCCCATCTCGATCCAGTGATTTGCATGAAAGCAGCAGCTCTCCCAGGTCTCTTTTTCCTCACTGGCTCACACAGCAGCAGGAGCCATTGGCTCCTGCTGCGGCTTTCAATCACAGCCAGGGAGCCAATGAGAGGAGAGTTACATAGTTAGATAGTAGGTGAGGTTGAAAAAAGAAACAAGACCATCAAGTCCAACCTATGTGTGTGATTATATGTCAGTATTACATTGTATATCCCTGTATGTTGTGGTCATTCAGGTGCTTATCTAATAGTTTTTTGAAACCAACGATGCTCCCCCTGAAACCATCGCCTGTGGGGAATTCCACATCCACTCTTATGCCCTGTACACGCGGTCGGACATTGATCGGACATTCCGACAACAAAATCCTAGGATTTTTTTCCGACGGATGTTGGCTCAAACTTGTTTTGCGTACACACGGTCACACAAAGTTGTCGGAATTTCCGATTGCCAAGAACGCGGTGACGTAAACCACGTACGACTAGACTAGAAAAGGCCAGTTCAGAACCAAGCGCTGCACCCTTTGGGCTCCTTTTGCTAATCTCGTGTTAGTAAAAGTTTGGTGAGAGACGATTCGCGCTTTTTCAGACTCGTAGCTTTCAGATCGTTTTCTGTGGTTCAGTTTGTGCTTGTAGGTTTGTATCTGCTCTTCAGTGCGTGCAAGCAAGCTCCACGTGACTTTAGTCATTGTGTTCTTGTTCGTTCGTTACTGTTTTTCAGGTCGCTCTTCACAGGCCTTGCTTCAGTGTGTTCTGTTACTTCAATCTGAGCAGCCGACCGTTTTCTAGCCATGTTGCGTATACGTACTCCTCGTAGAGTTCGTGCTGTGCGGGGGCTTGGTGTTGGGGTCCTGACCTTGACACAAGTCCAGTCCATGAACAGGGTGGGGAGGAGTTCATGGACCAAGAATTGGTTGCTTCAACGTGATCAGTTCTGTCACATGCCTTTGCTCCGCGAGATCCGTGAGAATAATCCTGATGATTTCAGGAACTTTCTCCGGATGACGGACCCCGTATTTCACCGTTTGTTGGCTTTGCTGACCCCCTATATTAGCAGGCAGGATACCTGCATGAGACAAGCCATCACTCCGGAGCAGAGGCTCATCGCCACCCTGCGGTACTTGGCGACGGGGAGAAGCCTGCAGGACTTGAAGTTCTCGACAGGCATCTCCCCCAGGCTCTGGGTATCATTATCCCAGAGACCTGTTCTGCCATCATCCAGGTCCTGCAGAAGGAGTATATGAAGGTAAGATTTTTATCCTTTAATATCACATTTTATTGTATTTAATGTTTGATAATATATTGTATTTCTTTCCACATTCCCTAATTACCATGATTGTAATATGCTGTGAATGTCCCCTTTGTCCTCATGCATGCTGGATTTTTATGTCATTATTTTTGTTGTCCTTCATACATATTTGCCTTCACTTACCTCCCCAGCATGCTCTCCTGGCCCTATATTCACCTCATGTAGTCACTTAACAATGTATTTTGTCAGCTCCATAGTAGTGCTTTACCCCAAACACCCCCTAAAATGTTTAGAAATTCAGGCAGAGTGCCAGAGGCTTTTTTGGGGGGGACCCCAAATCATTTTTAACCCTCCCTCCCCCCAGCTGCTAAGTCAGCTGATCCCAATTCTCTATCTATCCTCAATCATCTATCTGGTGACTTTGCCAAACCCATACACACTATACCCATCTCTTTTGTGCTCAGATGTATGGATGAATTCCCCAAAGCATGTAGTGCAAGGGCCTGCCTGTATACTTTCAAATGGTACTGTTTAAAGTTTTTGTATACTGTTATTATCTTGATAGGTAATAGCAGAATGTCCAAATGTGCTCAAATGTGTACAATGTGTATTTATATCTTTGTATTATGACACTTCTTACCTGTCCAGTGGGCTGCCCATAATGTAACTAAGGAGGGGCTGTTCCAAGTAATACCCATTATTTAGGCATTCATCTCTCAATGAAGTGGAGAGGGTTACCTGTCCAAGAGTCCCCCCTATAATGTTAGAAATGGCCCATGAGGGGGGGGGGGGATATGATAGGTGTACCTTATACCTTGGTGCTGTAAAATTCCCTTTAATAAATGTTATCTGGATGTTGGCCAAGAATGTTTGTGTCTAATCTGCTTTCCATGTTTTAATGTGCAAAAAGACTAATTTTTTTTTTTTTTTCATCAACAGTTTCCTTCCACGCCACAGGAATGGCAGACTGTGGCCTCCCACTCTGCCCAGTGGTGGGACTTTCCTAACTGAGGAGGGGCAATTGATGGGAAACACGTCCACATCGTCCCACCACCAAACTCGGGGTCATACTATTATAATTACAAGGGGTTCAATAGTATTGTGATGTTGGCGGTGGTGTCGGCTAATTATGAGTTCCTGTGTGTGGACGTGGGGAAGAATGGCCGGATGTCCGATGGTGGAGTCATCGCCCAGACGGAGTTTTACAGGCGTCTCCAGAATGGCAGCTTGGACTTACCACCTCCAGAAGACAATGTGGAAGGACTCCCATTCGTCTTCGTTGCGGATGAAGCATTTGCACTGGGGGACCACCTTTTGCGGCCATTCCCGATCAGGACCCTCACCCCGGACCAGAGGGTTTTTAATTACTGGCTGGCCAGAGCCAGAAGAGTGGTGGAGAACACATTTGGAATCATGGCCAGCTAGTTCCGCCTATTTCTTACACCCATCCATATGGCGGAGTAAAAACTGAATCATATAATCCTGGCGTGCTGTGTTCTACATAACTTTTTACGGCAACATTCTGCCAACTATGCTGGCTCAGTTGGGCCTGAGGCCGGAATTATAAATGAAACAACCCTGACGGCGCTTGAAAGTGGCCGTCCTGGCTTGCCCTCCCTGAGTGCCCGTGATGTCCGGCTAAGATACCTTGAGTTCTTTGCGGGTAGGGGGGCCATCAATATGCCAGACAATTTGTGAAACCTTGATCAAATAAAACAAAAAAATTAAACTAATCTTTGGTGACATTTACTGCTTGTGTTTGTTTTAGCTGACCCTGACAGAAATGTGGTGAGTCCTGAAAATGGCGTGATTGTGTAACCTTATACAAAGCACTGTTGGGTGTTATTTACTAAAGGCAAAGACACTTTGCACTACAAGTGCACTTGAAAATGCACTGAAACTGCACTTGTAATGCAAAGTGGATTTGCCCTTAGGAAATAACCCCCATTGTCACAGAAAGCAGCAATTACATCACCACAAAAGGGGTGTAGCGTTGAGACAATAATCCACACATTCTTGATTAACAATCTTTTTAATACCTGCACAATCACATGTGCATTTAGAAAAGGTTTTTAAAACAAACCAACATGTTTGTTGTATAACAATTTTTGGGGTGGCATTATCAAAAATAGAAATGTCCATTTAAGATAAAACAGGCATGTTTCCAAACAAGAAAGACACAAATCTTGAACTTACAAAGTTCACATTAGGTAGAACTTGAAGGCAATATCAGACATGAGTATTTAGGAACTGTGTTTGATATTGCGTTCAGATGGGGTGAAGTCACCTAAGGAAAAGCCAAATTTGGAAGATGCACACCAATTTACAAATGTCAACATGTTCTAGCTGCCATCACGGGGGATCAAGGGACGTGTTTTGGGGGAGCAACCCCTTCCTCACAGCTACTTTATTATTGAGGAAGGGGTTGCACCCCCAAAACGCGTCCATTGATCTCCCGTGATGGCAGATAGCACATGTTGACACACTGTGTGCCTCCTCCAAATTTGGCTTTTCTAAAAATCGCAAAAACATTTTGAACATTGTAGCACACAAAAAAACAAAGGGATTTGGAGGGGTTTTAAACTCTCCCCAAAACATCAATGATGATATTATTTTTTTGAATAAATTCATTGATGTTTTTCTTGAGGTTTTCCAATGCTAAATTACACCCCATGATCTCCCCAATCAGGATCTGGGCACTTTCCGAGGTGAAAGGATCAGGATCCACAACATCACAATCACCTAAAAAGAGAGAAACCAAAAAAAAGCAGGTATTATAAATATTCCGGCATCCATCTCTTACCTGAGCCTGTGGTCGCACACACTCACCTGTTGTGGTGACTAGTTCCACCACGTCTTCTTCCTCCTCCTGCTCTTCTTGTGTTTGGGGTATTTCCCCTTCTTCCAGAGGGGGGGGTCTCTGGTCTCCTCGGATGAGGGATATCCTCCGAGTCTTTTCTCCCCTATGTTAAACAAAAATGGTATACTTAGCACACAGATATTTGATGGCAGAACTTTAAAGATGAAACATTGGTTGGAAGTGGGGTACAATTGTCTATTTTGGCAGAGTTCCAAGATGTAGAATTTTGAGTGTCCTTTGTCAAGCTTCAATACTTTACCTTGTTTTGTACAAGCTTCACTGATGGAGACACCCCTATAGTATATACTGGAGCACCTGTGTGGCCCCCCTAATAAAAATGGTGTTCTTGTGTCCCACACTAGTGCTCCAGTGTCCAGATGTGAAAACAATGGTGTTTTAGAGGCCAAAAGAAAAATGTTTGATACAAACGAATAATGTGCCCATGAACATGAAAGTTGACATTTAAAACTGTAAAACACTTTTAAGAAAAGCACATGGAGCAGCACGAACGTAATCAAGACAAAAAGAATAAGAACACAGGACAACTACTTACTTTTTTGCAGCACTCTCTGGATCTTTCTGTACTGCTCATGTTCTCTTAATTTCAGGTCCAACCACTGCTTCCTGAGCTGATCTTTCGATCGACGTACCCTGAAATTGCGGTGCAGACTCCTGACCACTTTCGCCATTATCTTGGCCTTTCTGACATTGGGGTTGGGGTAAGGTCCATACTTCCCATCATAGTCAGCCTTCTTCAGGATGTTGACCATCTCCAACATCTCCCCAAAGGACATATTTGAGGCCTTAAATCTTCTCCTTCTGGATCGGGACGTTTCTGGATCCGGGCTTTCCTCCTCCTCCTCCTCGTTGCTATAATTAGCACGCACCTGCTGTGTCTCCGCCATGTGCTCTTCCCCCACTGCGCTGAACGAAAAGGGGCGGGGAATAGACAAGAAAGAACGTCAGGGGCGTGCGGAGTTACACTCATGCGCAGTGTGTATAAAGCGTAACACGCGTGCGTGAGCGGAGGAAGGAGTATCAGAGGCACCGATCGTGATAACGATGGTAAGAGACAAACTTGGGCCTATACTGCTTCTAAATTGAAGTCTATATTGTAACAAGATTAGAAGAGTTTGGCCTGACATTAGGGTTTGTCTTGTGTTGTGTCTTGCAGAGAAAATGGATGGCTTCAACGACCACAATTTCCTCCCCCTGTTCATAGACAAATACAGGGAGTTGCCCTGTCTGTGGCAGGTGAGACGCCCCCATTACAACAATAAACAAAAGAGGCAGGCAGCGCTGGGGAAACTGCTGGAGTTGGTGACGCCGGTGGTCCCCACAGCAACCATCCCCTATTTAAAGACCAAAATTGGTGGCCTGAGGAGCACTTATCTTAGGGAGCGCAAGAAGGTCACGGATTCCCAGAGATCCGGAGCTGCAGCAGATGACGTTTATGTCCCCAGGCTGTGGTACTATGAGAGACTGCGATTTCTGTCAGACCACACTGAAGTCAGGGAATCCCTCTCCACTCTTCCTTCCACTCTTCCTTCCACCCCAGCTGAGGCTTCCGATGCCCAACCTGGGCCTTCCAGCTAGGAAGAAGTGGAGGAGCCCAGCTTGAGCCAGGTATAGCATTCTTCTACAGATTTCTGGTCAATAAATAAATGACGTTTACTAGATGTCATTATTGATCTCTATTTGCTGATTGCAAAAAGTGTTTTATATATCAATAGACAGTAGTGGGCACCAAAAATTGGGACAAGAATGAAAAACGCTGGGCTCAGAAGGATAGTCTGTTAAGATTTGTTAACATTCAATTTGCAACAATCATGAGGTGACAATTGTGTGTGATTGATGAATCAAAAACTAAAACTATGTCCCTTTTTTATACACAGGAAGACCTCAGCCAGGAGGAGGCTGTGGAATGTGGCAGCCAGGAGGAGGCGGGGCTAAGTTGCAGCCAGGAGGAGGCAGGGCTGAGTGTCAGCCAGGAGAAGCCTGGGACAAGTCGAAGCCTGACCGAATCGCAGGTTCCTCCCCTCCGCCTTCCATACAAAAGAGCGAGGAAGGCGACTCACATGCAGGATTCAGCGCTCAGGCTCATTCAGGAGGCTTCTGCGTCCCTCAGAGCCTTACCCACTCCTGAAGAGGCCTTTGCCTGCATGGCTGCCACAAAACTGCAGGGCATGCAAACTATGTGAGGACCTTCTGTATAAAGTCCTAAGTAAGGGGGTTAGTGGGGAACTAACACCCAATACCCACCTGAGTGAGTTGGCCCCTCCTCCTCCTCCTCCTGCTGCCACAACTCCACCACCAGAGCCACAGCGTGGAAGGAAGCGTGGAAGGAAGACCAGAGAGTGATGACCCTGGGTTCAGTCTGGTCTGACAAAAGATGCAGTCTCTTGTATGACCACAGCCTGGGGACACAGATGTCATCTGCTGCTTTCCGGATCTCGGGGACTTCTGGACCAGACTGCACTCCCTTATATAAGGACTCCTCAGGCCCCCAATTTTGTTTGAAAATAATTGATGTCTGCCCTGGGGGTCCAAGGCTTCACCCATTTCTGCTGTTTCTCCAGTGTTGCCTCCCTCTTTGTTTAGTTGTGAGCCCTTAATAAATTAATTTTTTTTTCTATTATACTCGCCTATGTGTGTTTTCATTCAAAAAAGACAGTTTGTTTCTGAGGATTCAGGTACATTTCAAAATACAATGTGAAATTAACAAGGGACACCAACATCAAACAATCTCCTACAGATTAAATAATACAACATATCAATGGTGTTGTGGTAACTTGACACACAAAACACACCAAAATATTCTGGAGTAAAACTAAAAATAAAATAAAACAAAGATCAGCCTTGAAAAAAATACAAACCTAAAAAAAAATAAAATAATCTGCCTGAAAAAAAAAAAAAAAAAACCAACACAAAAATAATGTTGTCAGATGTGACAAATCAAAATATATTGGGGGAATCCCGATAAAAAATAAAGAAAGAAGTTTGTGAGAAGTCTGTGTGAATATGAGCAGCAAAACTACTTCATTCTTCTCACATTATAAAGAAGAAGAGAGTGCGCTGTATTAAACCATTTTTAACATTGCACCGTGACGAAAGTGTTGTATCCATTGCGAACGCTAAGTTTACCAGACCGAGCTGTTCCGTCTCGGAATTTCTTCTGAGCATGCGTGGCACTTTGTGCGTCGGAACTGGCCACACACGGTCGGATTGACGCGATTGGATTTTGTTGTCGGAAAATTTTATAGCCTGCTCTCAAACTTTGCGTGTCGGAAAATCCGATGGAAAATGTCCAATGGAGCCCACACACGGTCGGAATTTCTGACAACACGCTCCGATCGGACATTATCCATCGGAAAATCCGACCGTGTGTACGGGGCATTACTGTAAAGTACCCTCTACGCAGTTTAAGGTTAAACCTCTTTTCTTCTAATTTTAATGAGTGGCCACGTGTCTTATTAAACTCCCTTCCAAGGAAAAGTTTTATCCCTATTGTGGGGTCACCAGTATGGTATTTGTAAATTGAAATCATATCCCCTCTCAAGCGTCTCTTCTCCAGAGAGAATAAGTTCAGTGCTTGTAACTAGGGATGAGTCGAACAACCCCCCCCCGGTTCGGTTCGCACCAGAACCTGCAAACGGACCGAAAATTTGCACAAACGTTAGAACCCCATTGACGTCTATGGGACTCGAACGTTCAAAATCAAAAGTGCTCATTTTAAAGGCTAATTTGCATGGTATTGTGCTAAAAAGGGTTTGGGGACCCGGGTCCTGCCCCAGGGGACATGTATCAATGCAAAAAAAACTTTTAAAAACGGCCGTTTTTTCAGGAGCAGTGATTTTAATGATGCTTAAAGTAAAAAAAAAAAAGTGAAATATTCCTTTTAAATATCGTACCTGGGGGGTGTCTATAGTATGCCTGTAAAGTGGCGTAGAGCAGTCCCTGCACAAAATGTCATTTTTAAAGGAAAAAAAGTCATTTAAAACTGCTTGCGGCTTTAATGTAATGTCGGGTCCTGGCAATATGGATGAAAATCAGTGAGACAAATGGCATGGGTACCCCCCAGTCCATTACCAGGCCCTTTGGGTCTTGTATGGATATTAAGGGGGATCCCGCACCCAAATTAAAAAGGGAAACAGCAGTATACAGGCTCTGTACTCTGAACAGCAGTATACAGGCGGTGCAAACAAAACAGGGACTGTAGGTTTGTTGTTAAGTAGAATCTGTTTGTAATTTTGAACTGGTGCATTTTTAACGTGTTTAGCTCCAGCCAAAAAATCTATTTTAAGCTTTTTGGAAAACATAGGGAAGGGTTATCACACCTGTGAGATTTGTATTGCTGTCTGTGCTCCTCTTCAGAAGATTTCACCTCACTTTTTGTCCCAATGACAAATGTTTTTTGAAAATTTGGGGTTTTTTGTGAAACAAGGATTGGTGATAAAGCATCAGTGGAAAGGAGAAATGTTTTTCCCATATTAACTCTTACAGGAGAGAATTTCCCTTCCTAGGGGTAGATTTCATCTCACTTCCTGTTGTCGCCTTCCGTTTGCGAGTAGGAGTTGTGTGTAAGTTGGATGTTTGAAAGTAGGGGCCTGCCCTATATACTCAGCAGAAATTTGGGCCTTAGGTGTTGTTGTGGCCACAACACTGTAAGCCCTCACAGGGCCCTGCTGTGAAATATTAGATCAAGAATTGTAATTACATGCCCCTGTTGAACAGGGGCAGAAAAATTGGGCCTTTGGTGGTGGTGCTGGTGCCACAACACTGTAAGTCCTCACTCGCTCTTGGTGGGTGCAGAAACAGGCCCTGCTGTGAAATATTAGATCAAGAATTGTAATTACATGCCCCTGTTGAACAGGGGCAGAAAAATTGGGCCTAAGGCACTGGTGCTGGTGCCACAACACTGCAACCCCTCACAGATACTCTAGTTGGAACGCAGGAACGAGCTCTGCTGCAAAGTATTGCCTAAAAAATTGTAAATACACGCCCATGTTAAACAGGGGCTGAAACGCAGGAACGAGCTCTGCTGCAAAGTATTGCCTCAAAAATTGTAATTACACGCCCATGTTAAACAGGGGCTGAAAAATTGGGCCTTAGGCACTGGTGCCACAACACTGCAACCCCTCACAGATACTCTAGTTGGAACGCAGGAACGAGCCCTGCTGCAAAGTATTGCATCAAAAATTGTAATTACACGCCCCTGTTAAACAGGGGCTGAAAAATTGGGCCTTAGGCACTGGTGCTGGTGCCACAACACTGCAACCCCTCACAGATACTCTAGTTGGAATGCAGAAACGAGCCCTGCTGCAAAGTATTGCATCAAAAATTGTAATTACACGCCCCTGTTAAACAGGGGCTGAAAAATTGGGCCTTAGGCACTGGTGCTGGTGCCACAGCACTGCAACCCCTCACAGATACTCTAGTTGGAACGCAGGAACGTGCCCTGCTGCAAAGTATTGCATCAAAAATTGCAATTACACAACACTGCAACCCCTCACAGATACTGTAGTTGGAACGCAGGAACGAGCCCTGCTGCAAAGTATTGCATCAAAAATTGTAATTACACGCCCCTGTTAAACAGGGGCAGAAAAATTGGACCTTAGGCACTGGTGGCGGCGCCCAGAGCCAAAAATGTTCTTACAAGCTATCAGCGTGATCATTGAGGAGGAAGAGGATAATTACTCAGGATAGTCACTCAGCATCAGCATAGGCAGTCTTTGAAGGGATCTGAGATTTCAAAAAAAATTATTCGGTTACATCAGCATCAGGTGCTTGGTAGCTGGTGGTGATCCAAGACTGATTCATTTTTATGAAGGTCAGTCGATCGACCGAGTCGGTGGACAGACGCAGCCTGTGATCGGTTACAAAGCATCCAGCAGCACTGAATGTGCGTTCCGAAAGAACGCTGGATGCAGGACAGGCCAGTAGCTCAACTGCATAACGTGCAAGCTCTGGCCAGTGATCCATGGTTGCTGGAACCGATCATACCTTGGGACTGCGGACTAAAAAATTGTCTGAACGCATCAGTCAGACGGCCACCTTCTCCACCGCTCCTTCTTTGACTGACCGAAGCCTCAGCAACACGTTGTCCAGAAACAGGAGTTTGTAACCTCCCAGTCTCTGGGAACGCGTTGCACAGACCTTTCTGCAAGGCCTCCCGAAGATGTTTCATCCTCTGCTCTCTCTGCGATGGCAAGATAAGGTCCGCAACCTTACCCTTGTAACGTGGATCAAGGAGGGTTGCCAGCCAGTATTGGTCCTTCTTCTTGATACCACAAATACGAGGATCCTTACGCAGGCTTTGCAGGATCAGGGAGGCCATGCAGCGTAGGTTTGCTGAGGCATTCAGTCCGGGGTCTTCTGGGTCACTAAGGACGACATGGTCCGCAGCCACCTCCTCCCAGCCACGTACAAGTCCATGTGTTTCTTGGGACTGATCCCTTAAAGACTGCTGCTGATGCTGAGTGCCAGGCTCCACCTCCATACTGACACAATCCTCCTCCTCCTCTTCCTCGCCCTCTTCCTGTGTGATCGGCGGGCACGCAGGAACACTGTCTGGATAAAGGGGGCCTTGAGAGCTAAGGAAGTCCTCCTCTTCCTGCCTCTGTTCTGCCTCAAGTGCCCTGTCCATTATTCCACGCAGCGTGTGCTCCAACAGGTGGACAAGGGGGACAGTGTCACTGATGCATGCACTGTCACTGCTCACCATCCTCGTGGCCTCCTCAAATGGTGACAGGACAGTGCATGCATCCCTGATCAAGGCCCACTGGTGTGGGGGAAAAAACCAAGCTCCCCTGACCCTGTCCTGGTGCCATAGTCACACAGGTACTCATTGATGGCCCTCTGCTGCGTGTGCAGCCGCTGCAGCATGGCCAACGTTGAGTTCCACCTGGTGGGCATGTCACAGATTAGGCAGGTCTTGGGCAGGTTAAACTCCTTTTGGAGGTCTGCCAGCCGAGCACTGGCATAATATGACTGGCGGAAATGCACACAGACTTTCCTGGCCTGCCTCAGGACATCCTGTAAGCCCGGGTACCTGCCCAAGAACCGCTGCACCACCAAGTTAAAGACATGAGCCAAACAGGGCACATGGGTCATTTGTCCCTGTCGGAGGGCAGAGAGGAGGTTGGTGCCATTGTCGCAAACCACCATTCCTGCCTTAAGTTGGCGTGGCGTCAACCACCTCTGAACCTGCCCCTGCAGAGCTGACAGAACCTCTTCCCCAGTGTGGCTCCTGTCCCCCAAGTACACCAACTCAAGCACCGCATGGCATCTTTTGGCCTGCATACTTGCGTAGCTCCTTGAACGGCTACGGAGCACCACTGGTTCCGAGGACAAAGCACAGGAAGAGGCCATGGAGGAAGAAGAAGAGGAGGGGGTGGAGGAGAGAGGTGTGTCACAATCATTAGTAGTGGCATTTTGGAGGCGTGGTGGCGGAACAACCTCCAACACTACTGCACCTTGTCCTGCATCCTTCCCAGCTGACAGCAGAGTCACCCAATGCGCGGTGAAACTTAGGTAACATCACTGTCCATGCCTGCTGGACCATGAGTCAGCGGTAAGGTGCATATTACCGCTGACTCATGGTCCAGCAGGCATGGACAGGGACGTTACCTAAGTTTCTGCCCTGTCCAGCAAGGCCAAGACATTGCCTTCCACATGCCGGTAGAGAGCCGGAATCGCCTTCTGTGA
The DNA here is from genome assembly GCF_042186555.1 of Aquarana catesbeiana. Taxonomy (NCBI): domain Eukaryota; kingdom Metazoa; phylum Chordata; class Amphibia; order Anura; family Ranidae; genus Aquarana; species Aquarana catesbeiana. The sequence goes on from NC_133329.1 coordinate 249,505,797, forward strand.
GAAAAAGTGGCGTTTGGGTACCTGCCACTGAGGAACTGCACATTCCACAAACTCACGGAAGGGGGCAGAGTCTACCAACTGAAAAGGCAGCAGTTGAAGTGCTAGTAATTTTGCCAAGCTAGCATTCAACCGCTGGGCATGTGGATGGCTAGGAGCGAACTTCTTTCGGCGGTGCAGCAGCTGGGGCAGGGAAATTTGCCTGGTACAATCTGACGTCAGTGTACCGAAAGCAGATTGCCCACAAGTACTTGGCTGTGACACACCTAATTCTACACCTTCATTCCTCTCAGTGCAGGTCTCAGAGAGGACTGAAGTTATAGTGGGGTTGGAGATCTCAGCTGATGAGGAGCAAGGAGAGGTCCTCTTTGTTCTTTGGCGTGGGTCTTTTAGATACGCTTGCCAACGAACTGCATGGCAGGTCAACATATGTCTGGTCAAGCATGTGGTGCCCAAGCGGGAGATGTTTTGGCCACGCGAGATACGCTTGAGACATATGTTGCAAATAGCAGCGGTGCGATCTGATGCACTTGTCTCAAAAAAGGCCCACACCAAAGAACTTTTGGAATAACGCGCAGAGACAGCAGCGCCTTGTACATGCGGAGCTTTGGGGTGTGATGCAGTCAGTGTGCTGCCCTTAGGCTGGCCCCTGGAGAGCATCCTGCCTCGTTGGTGATGTGTCTCCTCCTCCTCCTCCTCTCTCCTATCAGGCACCCACATTGAGTCAGTGACCTCATCATCCCCTCCCTCCTCATCACTGGAGCAAACCTGGCAGTATGCTGCAGCAGGGGGAGCATGACTGCCAGATTGCTGTCCTTCTTGGGCACCCCCTCTGTCCTTGCTCATGTTACTGCCTTCATCTAGCTCAGTATCATCATCAGAGCCTTCTAAACGCTGGGCATCCTCCTGGAGCATGTACCCAACACTGTGGTCAAATAGTTCGAGGGACTCCTCATGAGGACATGGTGGGGCTAGGGAAGGAGTCACTGATGCCATTGAGCCGAGGGAAGAGGCCGTGTTGGCATCTGCTTTGCCAGACAAAGTACCCTGAGCATGGGTGAGAGAGGATGAGGAGGATGAGGATGGCTTGGTCATCCACTCGACCAAGTCTTCTGCATGTTGCAGCTCAATAAGGCCAGCTGCCGAAAAAAAAGGCCAAGCGTGTCCCACGGCCACGTGCTGATGAGGATGCACCGTCTCTACGACCAGCACTGTTGCCTCTAGACACATAGCCTGCTTGCCCTCTTTTATTGGCTTGTGACTGTCTGCCTCTCCTTGTTGGCCTTCCAGACATACTAATGGCCTGTAGCTGCATTAATCTGGGATATATATATATATATATATATATATATATATATATATATATATACTGATACTGCAGCTAGCAAAATCAACTGCCTGCCTGTAGTATGAGAACACCACCAACCTTCTACAGGTAGCTTTAGCTGAACACTGTGCAGAGCTCACAAAAAAATAACTTGTAGCTTATTTAGCTGCCTGCGGTAGTGATAGGATCAGGAAAACACCACCAGCCTTCTACAGGTAGCTTTAGCTGAACACTGTGCAGAGCTCGCAAAAAACTAACTTGTAGTTTTAGCTGAACACTGTGAGGAGGACGCACTACACTAACTTGTAGCTTTAGCTGAACACTGTGCAGAGGTCGTAGTACACTAAATTGTAGTTTTAGCTGAACACTGTGAGGAGGACGCACTACACTAACTTGTAGCTTTAGCTGAACACTGTGCAGAGGTTGCACTACACTAACTGGTAGTTTTAGCTGAACACTGTTCAGAGGACGCACTACACTAACTTGTAGCTTTAGCTGAACACTGTGCAGAGGTCGCACTACACTAACTTGAAGTTTTAGCTGAACACTGTTCAGAGGACACACTACACTAACTTGTAGCTTTAGCTGAACACTGTGGAGAGGTCGCACTACACTAACTTGTAGCTTTAGCTGAACACTGTGCAGAGGTCACACTAAACTAACTTGTAGCTTTAGCTGAACACTGTGAGGAGGACGCGCTACCCTAACTTGTAGCTTTAGCTGAACACTGTGCAGAGGTCACACTAAACTAACTTGTAGTTTTAGCTGAACACTGTGCGGAGGACGCACTACACTAACTTGTAGTTTTAGCTGAACACTGTGCAGAGGTCACACTAAACTAACGTGTAGCTTTAACTGAACACTGTGAGGAGGACGCACTACACTAACTGTAAATAGTCTAGCTGCCTGACTGTGGTACTAATAGGATCAAAAGAACACCAGCAATTTTCTTCAGGTAGCTGTAAATACTGTAACAAGCCTGCCTCTTAGTAGGAAGATAACAGGAACGGATCTAGCTAAACTGAATACAGTGTGTATATATATATATATATATATATACACACACAACACCTGGGATGCATATATATATACACACTGTGACAGACCTAGCCGGGAGAGAGACTTTTGGAGGGGACTGTATGCTAGCCTCTTGCTGATCGATCGTGGGCCCTGGCATTTGAGGGAACAGTGCTCTTTGTGAGCTGTATGCCTGGGGACCCTTGAGGTGGTATTATTGTGGATTCAGGTCCTGGTCCCCCAGGACACACAGACTCTGGGGACCCTGGATTTGCCATATTGGAATAGTGACTGATTCATAACGTTGGGACTCCTACTGTTAAATGCTAATGTCATCAATTCCAGCTACCTGTCTGTTGTCTGCTAAAATGTGTATTGTAAATAAGTCTCTAGTATGGGATCTAAGAGTAATTAGATCCCATTGTTGTTTGTGTTTAATTAACTCTGCTATTGTGATAATGTTGATTGGATTTTCTGAACTACAAGACGGCCAGTCTGGCCTAAAGGTCATGTCTGAGTCATCTAGGCTGTCTAAAGGGATTAGTTAACCCCCCTGGCGGTATTCCCGAGTCTGGCTCGGGTTGGATTTTTCATACCAAAAGCGGTAACCCCGAGCCAGACTCGGGCTTGCATCGCAGGATCCAGGAAGAGCATACTTACCTTGTCCCCTGGTTCCTGCGATGTCTCCCCGCTGTGATCGGCGAGCCGGTGTGTCTCGCTCGATTCACAGTGCCGAGCTCCGTTCCCTGCGAGCGTTGCGACGCACGGGGACGGAGTTCGGCGGTAAATTCAAAAGTGAAACACACAGTATAGATACAGCATACTGTAATCTTACAGATTACAGTACTGTATCAAATAACTACACATCCCCTTTGTCCCTAGTGGTCTGTCCAGTGTCCTGCATGCAGTTTTATATATATAAAACTGTTCTTTCTGCCAGGAAACTGGAGATTGTCCATAGCAACCAAAACTGTCTCTTTACATCAAAAGTGGTTTTAGACCAGCTAGAAAAAAGCGATAATAAATTAGAATCACTCGCAGAATTGAGCGATAGTGATTTGTGAGGAGATCCGTCATCAAACACTAAAAGTAACAAAAGCTAAAATTCTGCAACTGAGCAAATTTCAGTGTTTTTGATTTGATTACATTATTGAATAATTTTTATTATTATTATATTATTATTTGTTATAATTATTTATAGTTATTTATTATATTATAATTTTTTATTTCGTTTTTCAAACTTTATCATACCCGGGATGTCTACTAGACTCTTGTTTGGACAGATTCAAGTGAACTATTCCTAAGAATTACAGGCCTACAATATAAAACGCCAAATTTCTGTGCAAAATAATTGTACCGCTTTCAGCACCTAAAATCAGAAATAATCATACCGCCAGGGAGGTTAATTAGCTCATGTTAATTAGGTTAATTAGGTTATAGCTGTATTGTTAGAGTAATATGAGTCGGAGATATGCACCTCCACTTTTAGTGTATAAAAGAGCATGTATATTGCAATAAAAGAGATTCCTGTTTGAACTTACATACAGCCTGCCTGGTGTTCGTTCTGAGCTATCACAACTGGGTTAGAACGGCACATAGCTGAAGTTCTAATCCCGGAGCATTGGATGACCGAACCATCAAACGTTGCAATCTGATTCAATAGCTGCAGAGGAGTGTCGGGAGAGTGGAACCGAGCGAGTAAGGGGCTTGTTACATTGGTTGGCAGCCGTGGGATTTGCTCTCCAGTTACTGGGACACTCCAAACCAGCCTGCAGGAGAGCCACGCTGAAAGACTTACTTGAGAGCCGTGGAGGGAATGGTGGGATCGTGCTTCCTTGCCGTGAACACATCCAAACCATCACCTGGATCCAAGGTAGCAGGATAGCAGGAGAGGAGAAATACCAGCCACCATGGATGAGGAATTCAGAAGGAGGTTGCAAGAGAAGCAGATACAGCACAGAGGACCAGTATCAGAGCAGGTCCTGCTAGGATGGTTTGATTCTATCTGCTGCGAACTCTGGAAGGAAGCGCTAGCCTGTGAGCAGCGAAACCAGGGAAAAGTTCTCCCCTCCATCCATGTAAGGTACTGGTCGCAGTATGAAATACGATTGCTGTTATTGGGGGAACAGCCGAACCAGGAGTGGACAGATGAATTAAGCAGGCTGATCCAGGCAGAAATGCGGTTGGACGAGAGCTACAGAGCCCTCCAGTGGTATGTAGCCCAAGTGTGCCCGTGGACAGCGGATGACAGCCCCACGGAAGGCTTTGACTATGATGGCCTGGGATTGTTGTACTGGAGGCTGTCCAGGGACCCTGACTGGGAGTGATCGGGAGTGGCGTTTGGAGGAAATAATGGAGCACAGAGAGTGGAGACTGAATGTCTCAGAAGGGCACTGGGCACAGGAAGATTTGGAGTTTCTGGCCATTCAGGAATGGGAGCTGGAGATCGCCTACAAACAACTGTTAGACTCTGCTCAGCAGCAGGGTGGTGCTCCCTTTGCCTGGGACTATCAGGAAATACCAGTTGACAACTCTGAAATCCTGGCTGAAGAGTTGACAATGTGGCAGAGTAACGGTGTGCTTTGCCAACCTGCACCCGCAGCTATGGAGGCGGAGGTCTTATGGCGGATGCAGCAAGTGCTGACTGACCTGGATGAACCTGTTTCTGCATTGGATGATCTTGGATGGAGGAATGTGCCTGTCCAGCAGAATGCCAGAGAACCGGCAGTGGAAAATCTGAAGATTGCCATCCCCAAACCTGAAGTGCTGACAACAGGGCAGAGCTCTGCTAACCTCTGCCCAGCACTGATAGCATCTTCTGGGTTCCACGGAGAGGAGATGGTGAACCTTTATCCCCAGACACCAGTTGCAGAGACAGGGGATTTGATAGACTTTTCTGCTGAGGAAGAACAACCTGGTGAGCTTCCAGCAGAACAAGAGCTGTTATTAGGGCCAAACTTTACTGTGCTCTGCCCAGCACTGATAGCATCTTCTGGGTTCCACGGAGAGGGGATAGTGAACCTTTATCCCCAGACACCAGTTGCAGAGACAGGGGATTTGATAGACTTTTCTGCTGAGGAAGAACAACCTGGTGAGCCTCCAGCAGAAGAAGAGCTGTTATTAGGGCCAAACTTCACTGTGCTCTGCCCAGCACCAACAGAAGTATCTGTGGAGTTACAAGGAACTTCCCCAGCTGAAGCGCTGGCAACCGGACAGAGGGTCCAAGATCTCTGCCCTACACCTGCGTCAGTTCCAGAGGTTCAGGGTGAGAAGGAGGTGGTCACTTCCCAGCAGCAGATCAGGATACAGGGGGAGAAGGGAGAGGAGGTGTTCGTCGTCCCTCCCCAACAGTTAGCCAGAGCAGATGGTGTGGGGTTTCCAGCAGAAGGGCTGGCAACAGGGCCGAGTACTGCTGGCCTCTGCCCTCAACTTACAGAGGATGGATTTCCTGTGAAGGTGGATGGGACTTCAGTCTCCACCTATATACCCCAGGGATGCTGGGCAGTCGGCCCAGATCCCCAACAGCATGACGGAGTGAGCCCAGACACCCTGTCTTCTCTCCAGCGGCAGAAAGGACTCCAGGGAGAAGGGCCAGTCCAGGCCTCTCCCCAGCGACAGATATGTTCTCTGAGAGAGGCAGAGGTTGGCTGGGTGAGTAATACTCTGTTTGGAACAATTTGTTTGGGGTACTGTGTGGGTACAGGCATTAGAGGACTGGAACTACTGACTAACTTCGGAGTCAACCCGTCTGGGGTCTCCTCCTGTGTTAGTCTCCTGCGGAAAGGGGAGAAATGTGACAGTCCTAGCCGGGAGAGAGACTTTTGGAGGGGACAGTATGCTAGCCTCTTGCCTAATGATCGTGGGCCCAGGCATTTGGGAGAACGGTGCTCTTTGTGAGCTATATGCCTGGGGACCCTTGAGGTGGTATTACTGTGGATTCGGGTCCTGGTCCCCCAGGACACGCAGACTCTGGGGACCCTGGATTTGCCATATTGGAATAGTGACTGATTCATACCGTTGGGACTCCTACTGTTAAATGCTAATGTCATCAATTCCAGCTACCTGTCTGTTGCCTGCTAAAATGTGTATTGTAAATAAGTCTCTAGTATGGGATCTAAGAGTCATTAGATCCCATTGTTGTTTGTGTTTAATTAACTCTGCTATTGTGATAATGTTGATTGGATTTTCTGAACTACAAGACGGCCAGTCTGGCCTAAAGGTCATGTCTGAGTCATCTAGGCTGTCTAAAGGGATTAGTTAATTAGCTCATGTTAATTAGGTTAATTAGGTTACAGCTGTATTGTTAGAGTAATATGAGTCGGAGGTATGCACCTCCACTTTTAGTGTATAAAAGAGCCTGTATATTGCAATAAAAGAGATTCCTGTTTGAACTTACATACAGCCTGCCTGGTGTTTGTTCTGAGCTATCACAACTGGGTTAGAACGGCACATAGCTGAAGTTCTAATCCTGGAGCATTGGATGACCGAACCATCAGACGTTGCAATCTGATTCAATAGCTGCAGAGGAGTGTCGGGAGAGTGGAACCGAGCGAGCAAGGGGCTCGTTACATACACAATACACTGTACATGCAGCTAACTCACTGACTGTCCTGCCTAATCTAGCTAACTCAAATGAAATCACACTGTCTCTCTCTCTGTCTCTAAGCACGCCGGAACACACTACACAGGGCCACCGTGCAGGTGGCCTTATATAGTGTGGGGCGTGTTCTAACCCCCTGAGCCATAATTGGCCAAAGCCACCCTGGCTTTGGCCAATTACAGCTCTCTCTACTGACGGCGCTGTGATTAGCCAAGCATGCGGGTCATAGTGCATGCTTGGCCAATCATCAGCCAGCAATGCACTGCGATGCCGCAGTGAATTATGGGCCGTGTCACGCCACACGAATTTGGCGCGAACGGCCCATATCGTCCGCAATTCGGCGAACGATCGAACAGCCGATGTTCGAGTCGAACATGGGTTCGACTCGAACGTGAAGCTCATCCCTACTTGTAACCTTTCTTCATAACTAATATCCTCTGTTCCCTTTATTAGCTTTGTTGCCCTTCTCTGTACTCGCTCCATTTCCAGTACATCCTTCCTGAGGACAGGTGCCCAGAACTAGACAGCATACTCCAGGTGAGGCCGGACCAGGGTGTTGTAGAGTGGGAGAATTATTGCTTTATCTCTTGAGTTAATCTCCTTTTTAATGCATGCCAATATTCTGTTTGCTTTGTTAGCAGCAGCTTGGCATTGCATGCCATTGCTGAGCCTATCATCTACTAGGACCCCCTGGTCCTTTTCCATCCTTGATTCCCCAAGAGGTTCTCCCCCCAGTGAAAAGATTGCATTCATATTTTTGCCACCCAAATGCATTATTTTACATTTACATTTTTCCTCATTAAACCTCATTTGCCATGTAGTTGCCCACCCCATTATTTGTTCAGATCTTCTTGAAAGGTTTCCACATCCTGTGGAGAAGTTATTGCCTTGCTTAGTTTAGTATCGTCCTCAAATACAGTGATTGAACTGTTTACCCCATCCTTCAGGTCGTTTATGAACAAATTAATAGGATTGGTCCTAGAACAGATCCCTGGGGGACCCCACTTTCCACCCCTGACCATTCTGAGTACTCCCCATTTATCATCACCCTTGTAGCAAGTTTTTAATCCATGTACTCACCCCCATGGTCCATGCCAACGGACCTTACTTTGTACAGTGAACGTTTATGGTGAACTGTGTCTAATGCTTTTTCAAAATCCAGATACACCACGTCTACGGTCCTTCCTTTATCTAGATGGCAGCTCACCTCCTCATAGAAGGTTAGTAGATTGGTTTGGCAAGAATGCTTCTTCATGAATCCATGCTGAATACTGCTAATGATACCGTTTTCATTACTAAAATCTTGTATATAGTCCCTTATCATCCCCTCCAAGAGCTTGCACACAATTGATGTTAGGCTAACTGGTCTGTAATTAATATTGGTTATTTATATACTACTTTGGCTTTTCTCCAATCAGCTGGTACTATTCCAGTCAGTAGACTGTCAGTAAAAATTAGGAACAATCGTCTGGGAATTACTTGATTGAGTTCCCTAAAGACCCTTGGGTGCAAGCCATTTTGTCTTGGTGAATTATTAATGTTACGTTTTCCAAGTCTATTTCTAAATCTGAACAAAAATTAGGAAAATAACAAAAGGTGGGACTTTGTGTGAGGAAGGGGGGCCGCACAGATCCCATCCTCCATCCCATATAAGTATGTATAAAGGGGTTGAGGGGCGGGACTTTGAGTGAAGCACACGGATGCATTAGAGAAATGAATTTAGAAAATGGTTTATTAATTGAGTCATTTCTTAGAACATAAGTTGGGGGTATACAGTTCAGTACATAAATTGCATATCAATACCTCAAATTACATATCACATATAAATGCATTGTCCAACCAAGGTTTAAAACAGTATTTTACAAGTACATGGGTCACGTAATAACATGATTAATTGCATTGCAGGGAATACTCATAAAAGTAGCTTGCGCATTAAAGGGCCATTAGAAATAATAGTAAAGATAAGATAAGTAGGAAAAATAATCTAAAAACATACATAATGACTCTATTGGAAGATATATGTCAGTATTTTACAGTTGCACGGGTCACTTCAGAGCGTGATTAATTGCAGTGTAAATGATACTGGAAAACAAAAATGGATGCATTAAAGCATCACTTGGGAAAAAAGGAGTAAATATACTTGGTGAAGAGAAACGGCCGTGGTAGGTTCATGAATGCACTGTTGTAACGGTAGTTGTTAGCTCTACGCGTTTCGGGACCTTAAAGTCGCTCATCAGGAGAAAAACCGTATTGGTTATCTAAAAAGATGAAAAATAGGGACATGGGTGGTTATCTGAAAAAATGCATGGGCAAATGCAGAAAATGTGAAAACCCCCACACATATCCATACATTTGTCCCACAAACTTACATGAGCGTGACCGCGCATGGGAGAGATCATCGCCGCACAAGACAATCCGGCCAAGGATGCCACTCCCCGGAGCTGAGGGGGCCCAACCCGGCAGCACAGCCAGCAGCGGCAATATCCCCAAGTAGTAACGGGAAAGAGCTGAATGGGAGGCATGGTGCATGGGAGAAGTGAATGGCCCCAGGCGGGGGAACCTGCTGGAGAAAAATGAATGAAGTGCACTGGAATGGAAAGGGAATATGGGGGAATGTGTAGTCATGGACATCTCAATAACACTCTTTATTTTCTGCATTTGCCCATGCATTTTTTCAGATAACCACCCATGTCCCTATTTTTCATCTTTTTAGATAACCAATATGGTTTTGCTCCTGATGAGCGACTTTAAGGTCCCAAAATGCGTAGAGCTAACAACTACCGTTACAACAGTGCATTCATGAACCTACCACGGCCGTTTCTCTTCACCAAGTATATTTACTCCTTTTTTCCCAAGTGATGCTTTAATGCATCCATTTTTGTTTTCCAGTATCATTTACACTGCAATTAATCACGCTATGAAGTGACCCGTGCAACTGTAAAATACTGACATATATCTTCCAATAGAGTCATTATGTATGTTTTTAGATTATTTTTCCTACTTATCTTATCTTTACTATTATTTCTAATGGCGCTTTAATGCGCAAGCTACTTTTATGAGTATTCCCTGCAATGCAATTAATCATGTTATTACGTGACCCGTGTACTTGTAAAATACTGTTTTAAACCTTGGTTGGACAATGCATTTATATGTGATATGTAATTTGAGGTATTGATATGCAATTTATGTACTGAACTGTATACCCCCAACTTATGTTCTAAGAAATGACTCAATTAATAAACCATTTTCTAAATTCATTTCTCTAATGCATCCGTGTGCTTCACTCAAAGTCCCGCCCTCAACCCCTTTATACATACTTATATGGGATGGAGGATGGGATCTGTGCGGCCCCCCTTCCTCACACAAAGTCCCACCTTTTGTTATTTTCCTAATTTTTGTTCAACCTACAGGGATGGAAGCACACGGCTGCAATGCTAATATAGCCCTAATACTTGTTATGGCTGCTTCTCAGCCGTTTACACTATTCCCTTATTTCCTTTCCAGTTCTCCCTGTGCAATAGGTGGTTATTTGCACATACTACTGGAACAACTTACCTCACCACCCCACCCCCCCCATCCATCTCAATAACACTCTTTATATTTTTTCTAATGCCATTTTCCTATATATGTAGTGTGAGCACGCATGGGGGTCACTGTCCGTCATTGGGCATATCCTGTGTCACTCCTGTTACTTCCCGGAGCTGTGACTAGCACTGTGGGTTTTCCCACTGCCCCCTCCTCCCATAGGGTGGGCGGGATTTCCCCCACTGCTCGTCAGCGTCATGCATTCAGTGTCAGCTGTTTGGTGTCTACTCGGCACCTATAAATCAGCTGACCGGCTTCTCCATCTTCAGCAGTGGGGAGACCAGGTTGACGCCCAGGGCTGGCAATGCCGGGCTCCTTTGGTGTGTTCCCTGTTCCTCACTTGGCTACAGCATGACGTTGGAGGTCGGATCTGGACGGCTCACCCGGCTGGGGTTTTTACCCCCCCAAGGTGTGATTGGCACCTCTGTCTTTGATGCCTAGTTTTATCCTCACACCACTTTCCTTGGCTTTCTTGTCCAATTTCACTGTGCAGCAGGCAATCTTTTTTCACTTTATTTATTCTCATTTGCTTTTTCCCCCTTTTCCTCCCCTTCTCTCTTTCCTCCTCTCTTCCCATTGCCTATCTTTCCTCTCCCTTTCCTTTCTTCTCTTCACTTCTCTTCGTCTCCTCACTATGATCCTCATCATTTCTCACTCTCCATCACTACACATTCCCCCATATTCCCTTTCCATTCCAGAGCACTTCATTCACTGGCTGTTTTTTCTCCAGCAGGTTCCCCCGCCTGGGGCCATTCACTTCTCCCATGCACCATACCTCCCATTCACCTCTTTCCCGTCACTACTTGGGGATATTGCCGCTGCTGGCTGTGCTGCCAGGTCGGGCCCCCTCAGCTCCGGGGAGTGGCATCCTTGGCCGGATTGTCTTGTGCGGCGATGATCTCTCCCATGCGCGGTCACACTCATGTAAATTTGTGGGACAAATGTATGGATATGTGTGGGGGTTTTCACATTTTCTGCATTTGCCCATGCATTTTTTCAGATAACCACCCATGTCCCTATTTTTCATCTTTTTAGATAACCAATACGGTTTTTCTCCTGATGAGCGACTTTAAGGTCCCGAAACGCGTAGAGCTAACAACTACCGTTACAACAGTGCATTCATGAACCTACCAAGTATATTTCTTCACCAAGTATATTTACTCCTTTTTTCCCAAGTGATGCTTTAATGCATCCATTTTTGTTTTCCAATATCATTTACACTGCAATTAATCACGCTCTGAAGTGACCCGTGCAACTGTAAAATACTGACATATATCTTCCCATAGAGTCATTATGTATGTTTTTAGATTATTTTTCCTACTTATCTTATCTTTACTATTATTTCTAATGGCCCTTTAATGCGCAAGCTACTTTTATGAGTATTCCCTGCAATGCAATTAATCATGTTATTACGTGACCCATGTACTTGTAAAATACTGTTTTAAACCTTGGTTGGACAATGCATTTATATGTGATATGTAATTTGAGGTATTGATATGCAATTTATGTACTGAACTGTATACCCCCAACTTATGTTCTAAGAAATGACTCAATTAATAAACCATTTTCTAAATTCATTTCTCTAATGCATCCGTGTGCTTCACTCAAAGTCCCACCCCTCAACCCCTTTATACATATTTCTAAATCTGTCCTCTGTTAGCCATGAGGGTGCTTCCTGAGATGTGTCATGAGAATAAACACTGCAGTGTCGGTTACTGAAGCCCCCCCGATTCCCTCGTGAAGACTGAGGAGAAGAATAAACTCAATACCTTTGCCATCTCTCCATCCTTAGTAACCAGATTCCCTTCATCATTCTTTATGGGGCCAATAAAGTCTGTCCTCCCTCTTTTACTGTTTATATACTTAAAGATTTTCTTGGGATTTTTTTTGCTTTCGTCCACTATGTGTCTTTCATGTTCTATCTTAGCCACCCTAATTGTACCCTTACATTTCTTGTTGGATTCTTTGTAAAGTCTGAATGCTGATGATGATCCCTCAGCATTGTATTTCTTGAAGGCCTTCTCCTTTGCTTTTATATGCATTTTTACATTGGAGTTAAGCCACCCAGGACTTTTCGCTCTTTTAAATTTATTTCCCAATAGGATGCACTGGCTAATGCCCTTATTTAATATGCTCTTAAGGCAAACCTATTTCTCCTCCATGTTATTTATTCCTAAGATTTTATCCAAATTTATATCTTCTAGCAAGGCTCGTAGTTTAGGGAAGTTGGCCCTTTTGAAACTCAGTGTCTTGTTATTCCCCTTATGTTTCCTATTTGTGTGATTAATAGTGAAGCTAATTGAACTGTGATCGCTGTTTCCTAAAATGACCCTTATTTCCATATCTGTGATCAGGTCTGTATTGTTGGTAATCAGTAGTTTCTAGTTGTTGCGTCTACCATCTGACCCTTGAAATTGCCCTGTAAGACATTTAGGAACTGGCGAGCCTTAGACGAATGCGCGGTTCCTTCTGCCCAGTCAATGTCTAGATAATTAAAATCCCCCTTTATGATGACACTTCCCATCCTTGCTGCTAATCCAAATTGTGATAGGAGGTCCGTCTCCTACTCTTCCCTCAGGTTAGGGGGCCTATAGCATACTCCCAATATTATTTTCCCCTTAGTGTCATCCCTTTGGAGCTCTACCGTAAGGATTCCACCTCCTCCCTAGCACCCTTAGTGATGTCATCGCTCACATTAACTTGTACACTATTCTTGATATACCCCTCCCCCTTTTTTTACCCTCTCTATCCCTGCGATAAAGGGAATACCCTTGAATGGTTGCCAGCCAGTCATGAGAGCTGTTGAACCAAGTCTCTGAAATTCCCACAAAATCGAAATCATCCTCGTACAACAGTATCTCTAGTTCACCCATCTTGTCCGCCAGGCTCCTGGCATTGGTGAACATGCCACGTAGTTTAGACTGGTTGCACACTGTCCTCTTATTGGGTGTTCCGAGATTGCAAATAGGACTTCTTACTATACTTACCTTGGGTTTATGTGCTTTAGTCAACCTACCACTAATGCCCCCAATACTAACTTCTAGAATATGTTCCGCGCTGACTATCTCTACCTCTGGACCCTCCCTCCCATCGCCTATTTTTCAAAGCCCCTATAACTTTTCGGCCTCCTTCACTCCCAGATCTGCACCCTCCTCATTTAGGTGCAGTCCGTCCCTTCTATAGAACTGGTGACCGGCTGAGAAGTTGGCCCAGTTCTCCAGGAACCCAAACCAAGTGGGGCTGAGACACACTGTTTGTGAATGGACAATGTCCATATACAGGAGCGTGGCTCGGGAGCGAGCCTGCTCAAGTGCCCCCATTGCAAGGGGCTTGCTGTTGGGGGGCAGGAAGGAGGAGTCAGGACCACTGCACAGAACAGATAAGTATAACATGGAAAGGGTAACGCATGCAAAATAAAACCAAAGAAATTCCTGGCTCAACTTACTGACCAGCCTGCTAACCACCAAATTATCCTGTGTAACAGTATGTATTAAAAACAACTTCTAACTTTAGCTTGTTCAGTTAAGCTTGGACAAAAAAAAAAAAAACTTGGAAGCTGATTGATTTCTATACAGAGCTGCACCAGGTTTTGCACTCTCCAGTTTTAGTAAATCAACCCCACTGTGTTTTAAGCACACCCTAAGGTACACGGACAACAGCAAGCTATTAGAGGCAGTCTGTTATCTGGCAGTCATGTAGCACATTTAAATGTCAGCTACAGGCTTATTTAACAAGAAAGTGCTAAGTACTAAAACAGTGACGCGCTGTAGCAGGTGCTAACGCCTTTGGGATGTTCTATTGATTTTTTCCTTCCCTTAAAATTCTCTATCCCAATATTTACATGGTTGCAACATAACCCATGTTATCATATTAATATTTAACAGATGTGTACCTTTTAACTGCATTATAACAAATAGGAGAATTAAAATTTTACAATTTCCTAAATAGGAAATTTAAAGAAAAGCTCATCCAGGGCTATTTCAACAAAGCATAGCAAAGCTTTCTATAACAGCTTTCTATAAAAGAAGGTATTTAGATGTCCCTTCTGATTTCTACCAGAATATAAGGAGTTTATTCCTATTAAAAAGGTGGTGGGTTGGACCAGGCAAATCATTTCTATTGGCCAACAGGGTAACAGAATAAATGTACTTTCAGTATTTTTTTCTCTTGCTTATCCCAAATCTTGATCAAAAAGGCATTTGCAAGGGGTATTTCATTTGTCGATAAAACAAGGGCCTCAGAGGGAGGAATCAGATTCCTCCATTCTGGTTGCAGTTTATTTACATTTTTCTGCAGCAGCAGTTCCTGGCAGCCTCCTCTTTGTACTGGGATAAAAGAGCAGTCTGCAAAATAACAGGGGAGATAGGGAACACCCCTACCGAGTCCCATTCCTAAGCCCAAAAGAGAAAAAAAGGTGACCGTTCACCTAAACCTGAGTGGAAGGATGGGAATAGATGGCATGAGTCCAGTGCACCATCCATTGACCCAGACTGATATGTCTGAGAGTCTCTGTCAGAAAGCTCCAGTCCACCCTATCGAACACCTTTTCGGCATCAGTCGAAAGGAGCAGCACAGGGATTTTTCGAACGTGGGTGGCATGTATCAAGTTGATGGCCTTGACTGTGTTCTCAGACTTCTCTTGTTGGGACAAATCCAACCTGCTCAGAATGGACCAACTTAGGGATCAAGTCAATCAAGCGCATCGCAAGAATTTTAGTGAACAATTTAAGGTCGGTATTCAGAAGGGAAACCAGGCGATAATTTTAGCAATGGAGCGGATCTTTTCCCTCCTTTGCAATTACTGTAATAGTGCACAAAGCATATTCTCTGTGAAGGCACCCCTGTGCCCACTGCGTTCTAGGTAGAGAGGAAGTGTGGGTCAAGTAATGCCCCAAGGGATCTAGAATAGAAAGGAGAGTAGCCATCTGGGCCCGGGGTCTTGCCCTCTTGCATATGAGACATGGCCAAAGCAAACTCCTCAGCTGAGAGAGGTGCCTTCAAGGAGGCTAAGTCTTCATCCGAAAGGCGAGGGAGGCCCGAATTTTGTAGGTACGCCTGTATGGCTGCAACCCTAGTGGGGTTGTCGGAAGAAGGCTCAGAACAGGGAAGATTATAGAGCAAAGTATATCTTATAAATATCTAAGCAATTTTATAGAGCAATTATAACAATCGTTATAATTGTTTAGCCCTCTTTTAAGGTGCGTCACGGTCCTTATCAGGACTCCACCTTCCGCGCCTCCCAAACCATCATATGAGCCCTTTAGGATCCACATTAGAAGAAAAGAAAAGTTGAAGCTCCGTGGACACCTCTTCAATTATCGAGGGCATTTGAATCCATGAGTCTTTGAGCTTCCACAGCCATGGTTCAGGGAGCAGTGGACAGCAAGTCTAGGTCCATAAAGACAGGAGCATAGTCTGAAAAAGTGAAGTCAAACCGATGGAGGCGTACTTGACTTTTGACAAGTGAGATTGAGGTAGCAAGAAGAGGTCAATCCTCATGTAGGAATCGTGGGGGTGAGAATAAAACATGTAATCTCGGTGGTTCGGATGGAGTATGCACCAAACGTCTACGAGATGGAAAGCTTCAGGCATTTAACGCAGCTTAGTAGAAATGAGAGGCGTTTCTAGAAGCATACAAGATCAGGTCCATTGTGAAGTTTCTATCTCCCCCCATGATTACCACGCCCTCCACAAACTCACCCAATTTGGCAAGAACCACTTCTAGGAAGGAAATCTGATTCGAGTTGGGAAGATAAAGGCTTACCAAGGTAACCATGAGGCCCCTGATAGTCCCTTTAACAAATAAAGCTCGACCTTCTGCATCATACCATTAATCTCAAAATGTCCAGGGAAACAGAGCGAGGCAGCCTCTCCAAAAGGCATAATGTAACACATAAAACAAGTGTAATGAATCATGAGACATTCAATCATACCGACTACTTGATAACTGCAACATGGAGTCAAACGCAAATGTCAAACAGCCAAACATATTGATCCCTCTGTAAACCCCCCCTCTCAAAGGTGGTCAGGCATGTCAATGTCCCCCAGAACTCTGCCATACAAGCAATACCAGTCTATCAAGTTTCTGTAGTTCAAGGAGTCTGTGGCATCCCCCTCCCGAGGGAGGGCATTTAAGGTCTTCCAGAGATGAACACAAGGCCAACCCCACAAACAGGAACCTCAAAAACATGTAAAAAAAAAACAGGGAGCAGTGCATAATATGTCCCTGGTGAGCAGCACAGGGGTAGACAGATGGGTCAGAGGATCCAAACAAAAAGGGGGACATAAGCTCTCAAAGGGTAAGTCAAGCAGGTAGCTATTCAAATAGCATTTAAGGCTAGGGGAACTTTGTTCAGAGTGCAGCCAATACAGTCAGATAGCAGGTAGGAGCCATCCCAGGCTCGAAGGGCAAGGTACTCATGGCTAAGCAGCGGGTCCATCACAATTCCAGAGCATCTACTGGGACCGGAGTCCGGTCCCCCCTTATCCATCCGGATGGTCAGCTGGAAGGGAAAACCCCATCTACAGGTAAGTTCCATGTTGCGTAGTTTCTCCAGCAGTGGTTTCAGGATTGATCTTCTTTGCAGGATGGCCCTAGAGATATCGGGTAGTATAGAGACCCGTGCCCCATCGAAAATGATCAGTCCCCTCGTCCAAGCATTGCGAAGCATCAATTCCTTCTGTGTATTCCAGTGTACGCGGCATATCACGTCTCGAGTGTGGTTAGGATCAGTAGGCTTGGAACCTAGAGCCCCGTGTACCCCGTCAAACTCTAGAGTAGCTGGTGGGCTAAAGTCCAGAACTTTTTGGAGAATCACCGTTACGGTGTCGGCAAGGTTCTCTGGACCAGTTGTCTCAGGGAGGCCACGGAGCCGCAAATTGTTTTGGCAGCTCTGATTCTCTATATCCTCCATGTGGAGCTGTACCTCTGCCAGAATGTCCCAGTGTGCAGAGTGTCTTGTTCTAGCTTGGCCACTCGGTGCTCCAGGGCAGGGACTACAGTCTCACACTTAGAGAGTCCATTATCCAGAAAGTGAACTTCCGATCAAATCTGCTGGTAATCCCGGCAGTGCTGTTCCTCCAGCCAGGGCACCATAGTTACGATGTCCATCTTTGTAGAAAGAGCTCAATGCAGGGTTTTTATGTCTGCATCCTACTGTGGAAGTTGCGTGGAGGACCCTGGGCTAAAGGAAGACTGCCAGGAGGGATCAAGGATGGCAGGCAAGTCCGCCAAAGAGCTAGGCACAAGCAACTGCGATGCGGCCATGGCAGGAGAGGGCAGCTTAGTAGCAGGCTGCAGAGCACTACGTGGCTCCTCCAGCAGTGCCAAGGGAGAGGATCTTGAGCTAACCAGTAAGAAATGGCTGATACCTGCAGCAGATGAAGCCTTGGACGATCCCTTTGTCTTCCTGCATTTTGAGTAGCAAATGACAGGCAGTTAGCTACATATTCACAGTATCAGGCCAGTTGGTAGTCGGGAACTCCAGTAGAAGACGTCTTCACTCCACCATGTCCAACCAACACTCCCCGTGCTTCATATTTTAACTTTTTGTTCTATTAGTTGTATGACTATACAGTGTGTGAGATGGAGAACACCAAGCCTGTAGTATCCCAAAAATATCAGATTAAAATTGCCATGCTGCCAGTCAACAGTAGGATGGCCTGGTGCACTATAATTATACCTGTCTGAAAGACATAGGCAGATGGTTTCTACCTCCTGTATGCATTTTAAGACTTCAGTTTTGCCAGGAATGTATCTTCAAACAAAATGCTGACAAGAGTGTACCTTCAAAATGAATGGCTATGCATCTTAGTATGCTTCAAACATTTTATGGTACTTTACTATAATGCAATAAGTAGTCTCCTCTTCCTAGCCTCTCCACGGCAACATTGCTCTCTGCCAGGGAACTAACAACTACTGGAGGAAATCTGTAATGGCTGTACACATCATTTACATATGACAAGTTTACTTCAGGTTTTTCATCCCTCTAGACCAGGGATATGCAATTGGCGGACCTCCAGCTGTTGCAAAACTACAAGTTCCATCATGCCCCTGCCTCTGGATGTCATGCTTGTGGCTGTCAGAGTCTTGCTATGCCTCATGGGAGTTGTAGTTCTGCAACAGCTGGAGGTCCGCTTATTGCATATCCCTGCTCTAGACCTTTCATTGCTAGATTAATGTTCCACAACTGTGATAACAGTAACACTGTGATAACACATTGTTGTGTGCAATTAAGTCAGCTGGATGATATTATCAATATATTTTGTGGGGTCTCCCTATAGGACTTAACACATAGCTGCCTAAGAAGCCACATATTTTATTTCCTGTCCTTTTAAACTGTTTTAATAATTTTGAGATATGGTAACCTTTCTCTCTATATACAGTATAGATTTTACCAGCATTTTACAAAGTTTTTATGAAGTTGTTATAAATGTGGTTTACCACTGGAGGGTCTTTATAGTCCCTCCCAGTGATTATAGCGATTTGCTACAGTTGAATTTGTTTTGTATTACATTCATTTTAATACGTCACAAATATTTTAATATTTCAGATTGCTACTGTTGCATCTAAATTGCTGTTCTGTGTAATATGCATGAATTTATTCACTGTTATAGTGTACACGAGGGGTTAACGTCACAAGAGCTAATAGCCCTTCCCCCTCCACACCTATATGCTTATATATCTGCCTGCTGCCGTTGGCTCCCTTGACTTTGATAAAGCGCAGGAGTGTGAAACATGTAAGTCACGGTCGCCACGGCTACTTTGAGCTTGCGATCCGCCTAGCTTCCTGGTACTCCTCGTTTCCGGCCCTGACCCTGCCTCCCGGCTTCCAGATTCAGTGCACGCCATCCAGAGAGCCCTCCAGCACGCCAGGTTCCAGCCAGCCTGATCAGCCAGCTTGACCGAGGTCGTTCAGAGGCGCGATCTACAATACACCTCCTGGATCACAGCGAGTCTGATATCCGGAATACAGCCACTAAGTGCACCTTAGAAAGCTGTGTCTCTCCACCTCTATTTTTCTCCCTGCACATTGAGCCATTGGGTCTGACAATTAGGATCGGAGCTTGGAGCACACTTGCTGACATTAACCCCTTGTCATCTGGAAGTCATGGTTAGGGATGAGCTTCGAGTTCGAGTCGAACTCATGTTCAACTCGAACATTGGCTGTTCGCAAGTTCGCCGAACAGCGAACAATTTGGGGTGTTTGCGGCAAATTCGAATGCCGCGGAACACCCTTTAAAAGTCTATGGGAGAAATCAAAAGTGCTAATTTTAAAGGCTAATATGCAAGTTATTGTCATAAAAAGTGTTTGGGGACCTGGGTCCTGCCCCAGGGGACATGGATCAATGCAAAAAAAAGTTTTAAAAATGGCCGTTTTTTCAGGAGCAGTGATTTTAATAATGCTTAAAGTCAATCAATAAAAGTGTAATATCCCTTTAAATTTCGTACCTGGGGGGTGTCTATAGTATGCCTGTAAAGGGGCGCATGTTTCCTGTGTTTAGAATAGTCTGACAGCAAAATGACATTTTGAAGGAAAAAACTCATTTAAAACTACCCGCGGCTATTGCATTGCCGACAATACACATAGAAGTTCATTGATAAAAACGGCATGGGAATTCCCCAAAGGGGAACCCCGAACCAAAATTTAAAAAAAAAATGACGTGGGAGTCCCCCTAAATTCCATACCAGGCCCTTCAGGTCTGATATGGATATTAAGGGGAACCCCGGACAAAATTAAAAAAAAAAAATGACGTGGGGTTCCCCCTAAATTCCATACCAGACCTGAAGGGGAACCCCGCGCCAAAAAAAAAAAAAAAAAACGGCGTGGGGTCCCCCCAAAAATCCATACCAGACCCTTATCCGAGCACGCAACCTGGCAGGCCGCAGGAAAAGAGGGGGGGACGAGAGTGCGGCCCCCCCCCTCCTGAACCGTACCAGGCCACCTGCCCTCAACATTGGGAGGGTGCTTTGGGGTAGCCCCCCAAAACACCTTGTCCCCATGTTGATGAGGACAAGGGCCTCATCCCCACAACCCTGGCCGGTGGTTGTGGGGGTCTGCGGGCGGGGGGCTTATCGGAATCTGGAAGCCCACTTTAACAAGGGGACCCCCAGATCCCGGCCCCCCCCCCTGTGTGAAATGATAAGGGGGTTCTTACCCCTACCATTTCACTAAAAAACTGTCAAAAATGTTAAAAATGACAAGAGACAGTTTTTGACAATTCCTTTATTTAAATGCTTCTTCTTTCTTCTATCTTCCTTCATCTTCTGGTTCTTCTGGCTCTTCTGGTTCTTCCTCCGGCGTTCTCGTCCAGCATCTCCTCCGCGGCATCTTCTATCTTCTTCTCCTCGGGCCGCTCCGCACCCATGGCATTGGGGGGAGGCTCCCGCTCTTCTCTTCTTCTCTTCTTCTCTTCTTCTCTTCTTCATTTTCTTCTCCGGGCCGCTCCGCAATCCATGCTGGCATGGAGGGAGGCTCCCGCTGTGTGACGGCGCTCCTCGTCTGACAGTTCTTAAATAACGGGGGGGGCGGGGCCACCCGGTGACCCCGCCCCCCTCTGACGCACGCTGACTTGACGGGACTTCCCTGTGACGTCACGGGGAATGCCACAGGGAAGTCCCGTCATGTCCCGTGCGTCAGAGGGGGGCGGGGTCACTGGGTGGCCCCGCCCCCCCGTTATTTAAGAACTGTCAGACGAGGAGCGCCGTCACACAGCGGGAGCCTCCCTCCATGCCAGCATGGATTGCGGAGCGGCCCGGAGAAGAAAATGAAGAAGAGAAGAAGAGAAGAAAAGAAGAAGAGAAGAGCGGGAGCCTCCCCCCCATGCCATGGGTGCGGAGCGGCCCGAGGAGAAGAAGATAGAAGACGCCGCGGAGGAGATGCTGGACGAGAATGCCGGAGGAAGAACCATAAGAGCCAGAAGAACCAGAAGATGAAGGAAGATAGAAGAAAGAAGAAGCATTTAAATAAAGGAATTGTCAAAAACTGTCTCTTGTCATTTTTAACATTTTTGACACTTTTTTCGTGAAATGGTAGGGGTACTTATGTACCCCCTTACCATTTCACACAGGGGGGGGCCGGGATCTGGGGGTCACCTTGTTAAAGGGGGCTTCCAGATTCCGATAAGCCCCCCGCCCGCAGACCCCCACAACCACCGGCCAGGGTTGTGGGGATGAGGCCCTTGTCCTCATCAACATGGGGACAAGGTGTTTTGGGGGGCTACCCCAAAGCACCCTCCCAATGTTGAGGGCATGTGGCCTGGTACAGTTCAGGAGGGAGGGGGGGCCGCACTCTCGTCCCCCCCTCTTTTCCTGCGGCCTGCCAGGTTGCGTGCTCGGATAAGGGTCTGGTATGGATTTTTGGGGGGACCCCACGCCGTTTTTTTTTTTTTTTTTGGCGCGGGGTTCCCCTTAAAATCCATACCAGACCTGAAGGGTCTGATATGGAATTTAGGGGGAACCCCACGTCATTTTTTTTTTTAAATTTTGGCCGGGGTTCCCCTTAATATCCATACCAGACCTGAAGGGCCTGGTATGGAATTTAGGGGGACTCCCACGTCATTTTTTTTTTTAAATTTTGGTTCGGGGTTCCCCTTTGGGGAATTCCCATGCCGTTTTTATCAATGAACTTCTATGTGTATTGTCGGCAATGCAATAGCCTCGGGTAGTTTTAAATGAGTTTTTTCCTTCAAAATGTCATTTTGCTGTCAGACTGTTCTAAACACAGGAAACATGCGCCCCTTTACAGGCATACTATAGACACCCCCCAGGTACGAAATTTAAAGGGATATTACACTTTTATTGTTTGACTTTAAGCATTATTAAAATCACTGCTCCTGAAAAAACGGCCGTTTTTAAAACTTTTTTTTTGCATTGATCCATGTCCCCTGGGGCAGGACCCGGATCCCCAAACACTTTTTATGACAATAACTTGCATATTAGCCTTTAAAATTAGCACTTTTGATTATTCATGTTCGTGTCCCATAGACTTTAACGGTGTTCGCGTGTTCGAACGAACTTTTTTCCTGTTCGCATGTTCTGGTGCGAACCGAACAGGGGGGTGTTCGGCTCATCCCTAGTCATGGTGGTATTGTATATACTAATTTTCAGATTACTTCAACCATACTGAGTTGTGCTTATGAAGTTTAATAATTTTATCATCTCATTTTTTCATTGACAGTTGTTTTTAATTACAAATCTCAGCATGCATCCAATAAATTAACTTTATTGATTATACCATTAGCAATAGTTCTTTACTACTGGTTCCATTGAGCGCTGCATTTTTGTTTATTTTTGTTGTCTACTTTTCTTCCAGAAGTTTTCAGCTGCACTGGTGTCCTGCTATTCCTTGCATAATTGTTATGACATGACAAAAGTTTCTAATGACTGCCAGTTTTAGCGCTTCAGAACTCTTTTTGTTTTCTGTATGCTATTTTGGACTGTTCACAGCTGCTTACTGACTGTCACATTGTCATATTTGGATTGCATAGCTATTTATATACAACGTTGAAGTATGCACGATTAGCACAAAACAAGGCGACACTTGCTTCACTGCTAACATGGACTATTTTATTATCACACATGGACACAACAGATAAAATAACTCAGAGACTCTTCCCCCCCACCCTTGGAAAAGAGGACAAGTTAAACTGTCCAAAGACAATGGACACACAGGTCAGGTGTGTTCAAACTTCTCCTCAGTAAACATTCTTATCAGCAGGGGGGCTGCTGGAGGAATCCCCCCTCCCTCTACAGGGACACACATCCCAAATGATCACAGAAGAGAGTCCACAACAGAATGAGACAACATACAATATATACACGCCTGAGTCCGACTAGTACAGTTCAGATCTGGATTTCTAATTCACCCCACAAAGAGTATTGTTCCCTTGAAAATCCAGGGCCCATAATCAAAAGGCAAGAGGCTTGCATTCAGTCCTCTCCAACAGCCTCTGTCCCGGCTAGGTCTGTCACAGAAAGGTTCTCCCTTCTTTGTCGAAGGGAGACTTTTTGGATTTATTTATTGGGGTCTCTTTCGCCTGAGGGCCTCAATGAAGAGATTGATGTCCTTAGTGTGATTCAATAGCTCATCTTTGTTGTATATGCAATTTTTAATTTTTAACTTTTAATTTTAGTGTCATAACTTTAGTCAAACATTTAAGGGTGGCCGTACACACTGTGATAACACATTGATGTGTGCAATTAAGTCAGCTGGATGATGATACCAATATCTACATGTTTTTTTTGTGGTGTCTCCCTATAGGACTTAACACATAGCTGCCTACGAAGCCACATATTATTAAAGCTTTTTACATATATGTATTTTATTTCCACATCCTAAATAATCACAGCAAAGAGTCATATATATATACAATATATACATATATACACGACTGAGTCCGACTAGTACAGTTCAGATCTGGATTTCTAATTCACCCCACAAAGAGTATTGTTCCCTTGAAAATCCAGGGCCCATAATCAAAAGGCAAGAGGCTTGCATTCAGTCCTCTCCAACAGCCTCTGTCCCGGCTAGGTCTGTCACAGAAAGGTTCTCCCTTCTTTGTCGAAGGGAGACTTTTTGGATTTATTTATTGGGGTCTCTTTCGCCTGAGGGCCTCAATGAAGAGATTGATGTCCTTAGTGTGATTCAATAGCTCATCTTTGTTGTATATGCAATTTTTAATTTTTAACTTTTAATTTTAGTGTCATAACTTTATTCAAACATTTAAGGGTGGCCGTACACACTGTGATAACACATTGATGTGTGCAATTAAGTCAGCTGGATGATGATACCAATATCTACATGTTTTTTTTGTGGGGTCTCCCTATAGGACTTAACACATAGCTGCCTACGAAGCCACATATTATTAAAGCTTTTTACATATATGTATTTTATTTCCTGTCCTTTTAAACTGTTTTAATAATTTTGAGATATGGCAACCTTTCTCTCTATATACAGTATAGATTTTACCAGCTTTTTACAAAGTTTTTATGAAGTTGTTATAAATGTGGTTTATCACTGGAGGGTCTTTATAGTCCCTCCAGTGATTATAGCGATTTGCTACGATTGAATTTGTTTTCTATTACATTCATTTTAATAAGAAACAAACATTTTAATATTTCAGATTGCTACCTTTGTTGTATCTAAATTGCTGTTCTGTGTAATATGCATGCATTTTTTCCCTGTTATAGTGTACACGAGGGGTTAACGTCACAAGAGCTAATAGCCCTTCCCCCTCCACACCTATATGCTTAAATATCTGCATGCTGCCGTTGGCTCCCTTGACTTTGATAAAGCGCAGGAGCGTGAAACATGTAAGTCACGGTCGCCACGGCTACTTTGAGCTTGCGATCTGCCTAGCTTCCTGGATCGCATGCCAGGTTCCAGCCAGCCTGATCAGCCAGCTTGACCGAGGTCGTTCAGAGGTGCGATCTACGATACACCCCCTGGATCACAGCGAGTGTGATATCAGGAATACAGCCACTAAGTGCACCTTAGAGAGCTGTGTCTCTCCACCTCTATTTTTCTCCCTGCACATTGAGCCATTAGGTCTGACAATTAGGATCGGAGCTTGGAGCACACTTGCTGACATTAACCCCCTGTCATCTGGAGATCATGGTGGTATCGTATATACTAATTTTCGGATTACTTCAACCATGATAATGAGTTGTGCTTATGAAGTCTAATAATTTTATCATCTCATTTTTTCATTGACAGTTGTTTTTAATTTCAAATTTCAGCATGCATCCAATAAATTAACTTTATTGATTATACCATCAGCAATAGTTCTTTCTTGACCATACATCACGGGACACAGAGCCTTCATTACATAGTGGGTTAGATAGGCACCTTCGGTGAATGGGCACTGGTTAACAACAATTAAGGAGAATTCCTTACCTATATAACCCCTCCCACACGGGGAGCACCTCAGATTTTTCTCCAGTGTCTAAGGTGGTTGGTCACATAAAACATGTGCTGTGAAGAAAGCTCTAGTCAGGATCCATATCTCGGGCCGATATTTTGACTCCCAAGATGGTATGGTACCTGGGCCTCGTCATCCGAAGAAATAAGGTTTTGCCTGTAAGTCTCTCCTTGGAGGACTGGGCTCTGAGAATCCAGGCTTGGTGTACTATTGAAACAGTGGCACGAAAGTTCTGGCAGAGTCTTTTAAAGGTCCCGGTAAGAGGTTTCTCTGAGTAGGAACCAAAAAAACCCTGAAGGTTGGCGTAACGCTACCCGCCGTGATGGGTGATGGCTGGAAACTTTCTGTTCTCAGCAGTTCCTGCAGCGGGGACAGGTAAGAGAAGTTAATCCTATATCTATTACATATGGAATTCTTCAGAGAGTAGTTGCATGTCTTACCTGGTTTCCGCCACTAGAGGGAGTAAAGAGCAACCTGGTGTTTACTTACGTGCCTTTCCAGGATACACACTCAGTGAAGCCAGTCTTCAGACCGCTCACCTCCTCCGCTGCAAGCTCTGCCACAGGTGATGAATTACAAGGGGGTCCCACGTAGTCTGAAGCTCCAGTGGGTGCTCTACGATCCCCCATCCTCACCGTCATGACGGTCCTATGCGCGCGTGCACAGGGGGTGCGCTTTTACAGCTTCAGGCAGAGAACAGAGGGTGGGGCGTGGTTGCGGCACCGTGCACGTGCGGCGTCCAAGGCACTCCAGTGTGCAGGCGCCAGGCGGCTAATTATGAAGCCCAGAGCGTCAGAGCTCTGTAAACAGGTGGACACAGAGTGTGGGCAGTAAGCATCCTAAGTGGTCGGATCCAGTCTAACCTAAGACACCTACTCGGCATCAGGTTGTGCAGTATTAAACATATATGTGTATTGTGAGACTTTTAGCACAACAGTGATTGCATATGTACTAGTACCTCTGCTTTGTAGCTTTGGACTATATCTCCTCTTAAGAGGGTCTCAGGGGGAGGTAACAAAGGCACAAGGAAGTCACCGCCTACGTCTAGGGGTCCTAAAGATGCCTGTAGATTACCATCCCCCCCGCAAGACTGGAGCCAGCCTCACAGGATGAGTCAGTGCCCCTGTCAGGTTTTGCAGCCTCTCCCAATGTTTCAGCCCAAGCGTATGTCACGGAGGATTCCCTTAAGGCTACATTGGAGAGTTTTGAGGGAAGGATTATGAATTTTATTTCAGCTTCCTTAAAAGATAGCAGGAAAAGGGGTAGATCTCCTCCCTCTGCTGCACTTTCTCTTTCAGATGATTCTTTTGACAATGAGGAGAGATCCCTATCCAGGGATAGGGATCAAGAGCAGTCGGAAGATTCAGAGGAAGAGGAGAGAGTTTCCTCCTCTCAGGCACTCAAGAGGCAGGTCCAGTATTACACTGAGTTGGTGCGTTCCACATTCAGAATGAAGCCGCTACATCCTCTGTTTCTTCCTTGGGGGTCAGAAAGATCCCACAGACTGCCTTTTCCTTTCCAATTCATCCTTTAATGGATAAATTGTTGTATGAGGACTGGGGACATCCCAATGTTTTTTTCTCCTAAAAGGTTTTCTATGCTTTATCCTTTGGAGGAAAACTTCACCAAGAAGTGGGAGATCCCATCCGTGGATACGGCTGTCTCTTGTGTGAACAAAAACCTGACCTGTCCTCTGGACAATGCTCAGGTGTTTAAGGATCCAACTGATAAGAAGCTGGAAACTTTATTAAAAGCCTCCTTTTCCATGGCTGGCACTGTAGTCCAACCTACAGTCGCTACTGTTGGTTTGTGTCAATTCCTCAAGGATCAGGTTAAGCAGATGCTTAGCCTCCTTCCCAGTGAGGAAGTGGAGAACTATGCAGACCTTCCACAGGTGCTGTGTTTTATGATTGATGCCATTCTGGATTCTGCCCAGCAGGCATCTCGTTTGGCTCTCCTGTTAGTACACATGCGCAGGTCCCTTTGGCTTAAAAATTGGGCAGCGGAGCTTTCATGCAAAAAATACTTAACTGGCTTCCCATTCAAAGGGGATGACCTAGATAAATTCATCCAAAAAATTACAGGTGGTAAATCTACACTCCTACCAATCAAAAAGAGTAAACGTCCATCATTCAAGCGTTCTCTTTCTCCTTCCCCTGGAGCATCAGGCTCTAAGCAGTGGCAACGGCCTTCCCAATCTACTTTCAGAGGAAAGGCCCAAGGTCACTCCCAAGGGCAAAAAAAGACTTGGGGATGAAAGTCTGCCAAGCAGAGCTCCAAAACATCCCTATGAAGGGGCGCCCCCACTCGGCCGAGTGGGGGGAAGGCTCTTACAGTTTTCAGGAGCCTGGCGGGAAGAGGTTCAAGACAAGTGGGTAGTCTCTTCAGTATCTCTGGGCTACAAGATAGAGTTCCAAGAGCTTCCACCAGCTCATTTCCTAAGGTCAAGGGTTTCCAAAGATCCAGTAAAGCGAAAACTGCTACTTCTGGCCTTAGATCGCTTACTATCCCAGGGGGTGATAGTAGAAGTGTTCCCAAAAGATCAGGGATTCAGGGTTATATTCAAATCTCTTCACTTTTCCAAAACCAAATGGGGATGTCAGACCCATCCTAGATCTAAAAGATCTGAATCAGTGTCTGCACTTTGGCAGAGTGTTTCTACCAGAGCCAAAGGTCAAGGCTGTAAAAGCTCTAATCCGCCTAGTGTTAAGCAAAAGGAGTCCCTCCATTCGGCTATGTATGAGATTGTAAGGAAAGATGGTCGCCTCTTTCGAGGCTGTTCCATTTGCCCAGTTTCACTCAAGGCCTCTGCAGAGAAGCATCCTCGCGGCTTGGAACAAGAAGCCTCATGCCTTGGATCTTCCTATGTGCCTATCCCCAAGGATACGGAAAAGCCTCAATTGGTGGTTACGAACCAGAAATCTTTTGAAAGGCAAAGCCTTTCTTCAACTACCATGGAAAATCGTAACCACAGATGCCAGTCTGACAGGCTGGGGAGCTGGGGAGGGAAGATGGTCAGCGGCCGAAAGGCGCTTGCCCATCAATATTCTAGAAATGTGGGCAATTTACTTTGCCCTCATGGACTGGTCTTACAGGCTACAAGGTCATCCTATTCGGATACAGTCCGACAATGCCACGGCAGTGGCTTACATCAATCACCAAGGTGGCACCAGAAGTCTGGATGCCCAAAAGGAGGTGAATCGCATTCTTGCATGGGCAGAAAGCCATGTTCCCTGCCTATCTGCGGTATTCATCCCAGGGGTGGAAAATTGGCAAGCGGATTTTTTAAGCCGCCAGCAACTATGCCCAGGAGAATGGTCTCTACACCCCGACATATTTCAGGTCATATGTCACAAGTGGGGTACCCCGAATGTAGATCTATTCGTGTCCAGGTTCAACAAGAAACTGGACAAATTTGTGTCAAGAACAAAGGATGTACTTGCTCAGGGGTCAGATGCTCTGACAATTCCATGGGATCAGCACAATCTAATCTATGCCTTCCCTCCAAATCCGCTTCTTCCGCGGTTCCTGGGGAGAGTCAAAAGGGAAGCAAAGTCGGTCCTTTTAGTAGCCCCGGCTTGGCCCAGTCAAACCTCCAGTATGCCCATGGGATCTGAATTTGGTGTTGTCTGCATTACAGGGACAACCCTTTGAACCATTGCACCATGCTCCTTTAGCACTTTTGACTAAAAAATTAGTCTTCTTGATAGCCATATCCTCTGCTAGGAGAGTATCAGAGTTGGCAGCTCTTTCTTGCAAAGAGCCATATTTGATTATTCACAAGGACAGAGTAGTTATGCGTCCTCATCGGTCCTTCCTACCCAAGGTGGTTTCAGGATTCCATTTGAATCAAGATGTGATCCTACCATCCTTTTTTCCAGATCCACAGTCCGTGGAAGAAGAATCTTTGCACACTCTTTATGTGGTAAGAGCAATCAGTATCTATCTGCAGGCAACCACTCAGATACGGAAAACTGATTGTTTGTTCATCCTGCCAGGGGGCCCTAAAAAAGGCCAGGCAGTGTCGAAATCCACTCTTTCTAGATGGATTAGGTTATTTTTCAGGCTTATGGTATAAAGAGGAAGACTCCTCCTTTTCATGTGAAAGCGCACTCAACTAGGGCTGTTAGTGCTTCTTGGGCAGTGCATCACCAGGCCTCTATGGCTCAGATCTGTAAGGCTGCGACTTGGTCTTCAGTCCATACATTCACCACATTCTATATTATGTAAGAGGGCAAGAGGATGCCGCCTTCAGGAGCAGTGTACTGCAGGCTGCAGTTTAGTACCTCTGGTCCGTTTGCAGTCTATGTTTCTGATCTGTGTCTCCCTCCCCTCAAATTTAAACTAAGCGACAGGGGGGAGGGTCCAGAGTTAGTGATAGTCAACGCAGAACATATTCCATAGGGTAGTATTGGGGGCATTAGTGGTAGGTTGACCAAAGCACATAAACCCAAGGTAAGTATAATAGCAAGTCCTAGTTGCAATCTCGGAAAACCGGATAAGAGGATAATATGCGAACGGTCTAAACTATGTGGCATGTTGCATCATTCTTTATGGGGCCAATATGGTCTGTCCTCCCTTTTTTACTGTTTACATACTTAAAGAATTTCTTGGGATTTTTTTTGCTCTCCTCCGCTATGTGTCTTTCATGTTCTGTCTTAGCTGTCCTTATTGCACCCTTACATTTCTGGTTGCATTCTTTATAAAGTCTGAATGCTGATGATGATCCCTCAACCTTTGTTTTTTTTTTTTAAGGCCTTCTCCTTTGCTTTTAAATGCATTTTTACATTGGAGTTAAGCCATACAGGACTTTTGTTCGCTCTTTTAAATTTATTACCCAATGGGATGCATTGGCTAATGCCCTTATATATGCCCTTAATATGCTCTTAAACCAAACCCATCTCTCCTCCGTGTTCTTTGTTCCTAAGATTTTATCCCAATTTATGCCTTCTAGCAAGGTTCATAGTTTAGGGAAGTTGGCTCTTTTGAAATTCAGTGTCTTTTATTCCCCTTATGTTTCCTATTTGTGTGGTTTATACTGAAGCCAATTGACCTGTGATCACTGTTACCTAAATTTCCCCGTATTTCCACATGCATGATCAGGTCGGTAAAATTGTCTGTATTATTGGTAATCAGTAGATCCAGTAATGCTTTATTTCTAGTTGGTGCGTCTAACATCTGACCCATAAAATTGTCCTGCAAGACATTTAGGAACTGGCGAGCCTTAGATGAATGCGTGGTTCCCTCCGCACAGTCTATGTCTGGATAATTAAAATCCCCCATTATGATTACACATGATTGTGATAGGAGATCTGTCTCCCCTTCCTCCCTCAGGTTAGGGGGCCTATAGCTTACTCCCAGTATTATTTTCCCCTTAGCTTCATCCCTTTGGAGCTCTACCCATAAGGATGCCACCTCCTCCCTAGCTCCTTAGTGATATCATCTCTCACATTCACTTGTACATTATTCTTGATATATAGGCATACCCCTACCCCTTACCCTCTCTATCCTTGTGATAAAGGGTATACCCTTGAATGGTTGCCAGCCAATCATGAGAGCTGTTGAACCAGGTCTCTGAAATTCCCACAAAATCCAAATCCTCCTCGTACAACAGTATCTCTAGTTCACCCATCTCGTCCGCCAGGCTATTAAGGGCATATATAAGGGCATTAGCCAATGCATCCCATTGGGTAATAAATTTAAAAGAGCAAACAAAAGTCCTGTATGGCTTAACTCCAATGTAAAAATGCATATAAAAGCAAAGGAGAAGGCCTTAAAAAAAAAACAAAGGTTGAGGGATCATCATCAGCATTCAGCTTTATAAAGTCTATGGGAGAAATCAAAAGTGCTAATTTTAAAGGCTTATATGCAAGTTATTGTCATAAAAAGTGTTTGGGGACCTGGGCCCTGCCCCAGGGGACATGGATCAATGCAAAAATTGACGTTTTTTCGGGAGCAGTGATTTTAATAATGCTTAAAGTGGATGTAAACCCGAAATTTTTTTTTTTTTTTAATCATACTGTAGAGTATAAGATTTCCTATCATTTGAGCCCAGTCTTGTCACACAGAGTTAATCCATTTCTGAGCAATCCTCTTTTATTGTTCAGTGAGAAAAATCTTGGCAAACTGAGAAAAACTTTATCAAATTCTCCCCCTTGCTGTGAGTGACAGCCTAAGAGAAGGGCATTATTTTTTAATTCCCTCCCCCACTCCTTTCTTCAGCAGCTCTGCAAGGATTGGCTTTTCCACACCTCAGCATGATTTGGCATGCTGAAGTCATGTGGTTACTTTCCTGTCTTTTCACTGGATGTTAGAGATCATAGCAGAAGTTCAGTGTTAGAAATACACAGCAGAAAATGCATATTGTCAAAGGGAGTGTAGAGGTGGGCGGGGAGTCTACTGACATCACGACTCCACCCACCGAGCTCCAGACAACAGACCCACCCACAGAATATGCAGTTTTTCGGGTCTCATAACAGACAGAGGGGAGACATTTGACAGGTAAAGATACATGCAGGAGGCATGTATATCCTTATAGATAACCCCTATGGCAGTAGTTTAGAAAGGATGACATTGGGTTTACATCCACTTTAAAGTGAAACAATAAAAGTGTAACATTCCTTTAAATTTCGTACCTGGGGGGTGTCTATAGTTTGCCTGTAAAGGGGCACATGTTTCCCGTGTATAGAACAGTCTGACAGCAAAATTACATTTCAAAGGAAAAAAAGTCATTTAAAACGACTTGCGGCTATTAATGAATTGTCGGTCCGACAATACACATAAAAGTTCATTGAAAAAAACGGCATGGGATTTCCCCACAGGGGAACCCCGAACCAAAATTTTTTTAAAAATGGCATGGGGGTCCCCCTAAATTCCATACCAGGCCCTTCAGGTCTCGTATGGACATTAAGGGGAGCCCAGCACCAAAATGTTTAAAAATTTATTTTTTTTAAAAAGGCGTGGGGGTCCCCCAAAAATCCATACCAGACCCTTATCGGAGCATGCAACCTGGCAGGCCACAGGAAAAGGGGGGGACAAGAGAGCACCCCCCCTGAACCGTACCAGGCTACATGCCCTCAACATTAGGAGGGTGCTTTGGGGTCCCCCCCAAAGCACCTCGTCCCCATGTTGATGGGGACAAGGGCCTCATCCCCACAACCCTTGCCTGGTGGTTGTGGGGTTCTGCGGGCGGGGGGCTTATCGGAATCTGGAAGCCCCCTTTAGCAAGGGGACCCCCAGATCCTGCCCCCCGTGTTAAATGGTAAGGGGGTACAAAATACCCCTACCATTTCACAAAAAAAGTGTCAAAAATGTGAAAAATGACAAGAGACAGTTTTTGACAATTCCTTTATTTAAAGTCTACTTCTTTCCATCTTCTTTCTTCCATCTTCTTTCTTCTATCTTCCTTCGGTTTCTTCCTCTGGTTCTTTCTCCGATCCTCTGCTTCTTGCTCTGGTGCTCTCGTCCGGCATCTTCCTCCGCGGCGTCTTCTTCCCTTCTTCGTTCTCGGGCCGCTCCGCATCCATGATGGGAGGCTGTGTGACGCTTCTCGTCTTCTGATGGTTCTTAAATAACAGAAGGCGGGGCCACCCGGTGACCCCGCCCCCTCTGATGCACAGGGACTTGACGGGGACTTCCCTGTGGCTTTCCCCGTTACGTAACTGGTGATCCTGCCCCCTCTGATGTCACGGGGAAAGCCTCAGGGAAGTCCCCTGCATTGATCCATGCCCCTGGGACAGGATCCAGGTCCCCAAACACATTTTATAACAATAACTTGCATATAAAGCTTTAAAATTAGCACTTTTGATTATTCATGTTTGAGTCCCATAGACTTTAATGGTGTTCGCGTGTTCGAACAAATTTTTTGCCTGTTCGCATGTTCTGGTGCAAACCGAACAGGGGGGTGTTCAGCTCATCCCTAATCAATTGTATGTAAACTCTTAGAGGGGATGATAAGGGACTATATACAAGATTTTAATAATGAGCATTAGCGGTATCATTAGCAGTAATCAGTAATCAATTCCTGAAGAATCATTCTTGCCAAACCAATCTATTAACCTTCTATGAGGAGGTGAGTTGCCATCTAGATAAAGGAAGGCTCGTAGACATGGTGTATCTGGATTTTGCAAAACCATTCAACACAGTTCTCTATAAACGTATACTGTACAAAATAAGGTCCGTTGGCATGGACCATAGGGTGAGTACATGAATTGAAAACTGGTTACAAGGGCGAGTTCAGAGGGTGGTGATAAATGGGGAGTACTCGGAATGTCAGGGGTGGATAGTGGGGTCCCCCAGGGTTCTGTGCTGGGACCAATCCTATTTATTTGTTCATAAATGACCTGGAGGATGGGGGTAAACATTTCAATCTCTGTATTTGCGGATGATACTAAGCTAAGCAGGGCAATAATTTTTCCGCAGGATGTGGAAACCTTGCAAAAAGATCTGAACAAATTAATGGGGTGGGCAACTACATGGCAAATGAGGTTCAATGTAGAAAAATGTAAAATAATGCATTTGGGTGGCAAAAATATGAATACAGTATATACACTGGGGGGAGAATCTCTGGGGGAATCTAGAATGGAAAAGGACCTGGGGTTCTAGTAGATGATAGGCTCAGCAATGGCATGCAATGCCAAGCTGCTACTAACAAAGCAAACAGAATATTGGCATGCATTAAAAAGGGGATTAATTCCAGAGATAAAACAATAATTCTCCTGCTCTACAAGACTCTGGTCCGGCCGCACCTAGAGTATGCTGTCCAGTTCTGGGCACCAGTCCTCAGGAAGGATGTACTGGAATTGGAGCGAGTACAAAGAAGGGCAACAAAGCTAATAAAGGGTCTGGAGGATATTAGTTATGAGGAAAGGTCATGAGCACGGAACATATTCTCTCTGGAGAAGAAACGCTTGAGAGGGGATATGATTTCAATTTACAAATACCATACTGGTGATCCCACAATAGGGATAAAACTTTTTCGCGGAAGGGAGTTTAACAACACGCGTGACCACTCATTAAAATTAGAAGAAAAGAGGTTTAACTTTAACCTGTTCCCGACCAGCCGCCGCAGTTGTACTGCGGCAGAATGGCAGGGGCAGGCAAATTGCCGTTATGCTACGTCAGGCGTGCGCCCCCTCGGCGGCCGCAATGATCGGATTCGATCCAGAACCGATCAATCTCCAGGCCCAGGCCAATGAAATCTGGCCTGGACCTGGTGATCGGTCCTGGCGAATGAGATCCTTCCCCTGTCATGTAACTGTAAACACTGACAGGGGAAGTGATGTCATCTCTCCTTGTGTCAGTCTTTTCCGTTCCAGACCGAGGAGAGATACCATCTAAAAGTGAGTTGCACAACACTACACTGACACCAGGTCACGTAGGCACACAATTCACCCCCCCCCCATTAACCCATTCACCACCTGTCACTGTGCCACCCAGTACAGCAATCAGATTTTTTTTATCGCTGTACTGGAGTCATTAGTGACAAAAATTCAGCATTAGAGTAATTAGTCTTAGGCCCAGATAGGTCTAGGGACCCCCCCTCCCCCCCCCCCCAGTAAAGATTTAACCCCTTGATTACCCCGTCACCTATGATTACTGTATAAGTGTCACGGGTGACGCAGTTTAGCTAGTTTATTTTTTATAGCGTCAGGGCACCCACCATATTTTACCCAATAAAAGTTTAACCCATGATCACCCGGCGGGTGATCAAAGTTAGGTTTTAGTGTAAGATAGGGTCTGCATCGCCCCAGGCAGCGTCAGATTAGTGCCAATAGCGCTAACACCCACACACGCACCATACGCCTCCCTTAGTAGTATAGTGTCTGAACGGATTGATATCTGATCAGAACTATATTAGAGTCCCCAGCAGTTTAGGGTTCCCAAAAACGCAGTGTTAGTGGGATCAGCCCAGATACCTGCTAGCACCTCCATTTAGCCCCTCCGCCCAGCCCAGCTCAGCGCAATGCAGTATCAATCGATCACTGTCACTTACAAAACACAACACACATAAATGCAGCATTTGCAGAGTCAGGCCTGATCCCTGCGAACGCTAACAGTTTTTTGGGTAGCGTTTGAATCAGTTGCTGACAGTCAGATGCTTTTTTTTCTTGTGAGTCTCACTACTGTACCAGTAAATTTAGAAACCAAAATGACAAATCGAAGGTACAGTAGTGAAGAGGCCTACACGTTTCTGAGCATGACAGATAGTGAAGAGGAAGTCACTCATCTGTCAGATTCAGGCTCAGAATAAAAACCTATACACAGCAGCGGTACCCTGACAGATAGCTCTGACAACGGAGTCGTGGTCCCTGCCAAGGTCAGGCGTACCAGACCTAGTTTTTCTGCTGTCGTTGAGGTGCAAGAACTGCAGGTCCCTCGTATGGAGCAGAGAGCCAGTACTAGTACCGCTCATCCTTCTGGTGAACTGGCAAGCACCTGTGGCCTAGTACATCCTGGTCGTACATACAGCACTGCAGTAACACTTGGTGACGTGGCGAGTCCCATAAGTGCAGTTCAAGCTGGTGAGGTGGCAAGCACCAAGAAGAAGACAAAGTCAGGCCCGTTGAGCCCATAGTGCCTTTCCTGCTGCATTTGCCAATCCTAATTGGGAACCCACCACTTCTGCAGCACCCGTACTTCCCCCATTCACTGGCCATCCCGGAATTCAGGTGGAAACAGTTGATGTTACGTCATTTGATTTTTTTTCGCTGTTTTTCACTGAAGATCTCTATAGATCTATTGTGGACCAAAGCAATTTATATGCTGGTCAATTCATCGCCGCTAATCCCCAGCTGACCTTTGCCAGAGAATGGAAACCAATTACGGTTTCCGAATTTAAGACCTTCCTGGGCCTATCCCTCCTCATGGGCATAACCAAAAAGAGTGGGCTGCGGTCATATTGGTCCACTGACCCAATTCACCATATGCCCCTGTTCTCTGCCTCCATGACCAGAACACGATATGAGCAGATCTGGCGGTTCATGCATTTCAACAATAATGAACTCTGTCGTCCTCAGGGGTGACCCTGAATTTGATCGGCTCTACAAAATTCGGCTCCTCTTAAACCACTTCAACCAGCGTTTACTCCCCATCAAGTTGTCTGCATTGACGAGTCACTGATTACGTTTTCTGGCCACTTGTCATTCAAACAGTATCTTTCCAGCAAGCGTGCCAGATACGGGGTCAAGATGTATAAGCTCTGTGACAGGGCCGCAGGCTATACATATAGTTTTATGGTTTATAAGGGAAGAGATAGTTACGTAGAGCCAGAGAACTGCCCTGAATACATAGGGATCGCTGGTAAGATTGTGTGGGACTTGGCGTCACCCTTATTTGGAAAGGGGTACCACTTGTATGTGGACAATTATTACACAAGCATGCCACTTTTTAGTCAGTTGTTTGATCATCAAATTGGCGCATGTGGCACCGTGCGATCTAATCGCCGGGGCTTTCCCCAGCGGCTTGTAGATTCCCTGTCTTAGGCTGGGGGAGAGAGCCTGCTTGAGATGTAATAATTTGCTCGCTGTGAAGTGGAGGGATAATAAGAATGTTTTTGTTCTGTTCTACCTTCATGCAGACATGACGGTCCAAATTCCTACGGCGACTGGTGTTGTGGAGAAACCCCTCTGTGTCTACGAATATAACCTTAATATGGAAGGGGTGGACCTCAACGACCAGTTGTTGGCGCCATGCCCATAAGGCCAGACACTGGTACAAAAAAGTGTCTGTTTTTTTATTTCAATTGGCTTTGCTGAATGCTTTTGTGCTATACAAAGTTTCAGGGTGAACTGGATCCTTCCTTAAATTCTAGGAAGAGATCATCAGAGCCCTTTTGTTTTCAGACGGTGCTTTGGCCCAACTTCCCAATTCAAATGCAGTAAGCTGGCTGCATGAGAGGCATTTTTCTGCATGTCCTCTCTGGTACCCCTACCCAAAGAAACCCCCAAAGAAGATGTTGTGTCTGTAGAAATCACGGATATAGACGTGACACCCGCTATTATTGTCCTACCTGTCCTGACCAACCTGGTCTTTGCATTGGTGACTGTTTCAAACACTACCACACACTAGTTAAGTATTAGCGTAGGGTACAGCACCACACAGTCCTAGGCACACATACACAGGGTCTCGAAAGATGTGAGGGCCATCACATTTTGAAAGAACCTAATCCATTCAGTTTACAATTTTTTTAACAGTTTTTATAAAAGTACTGCTTGGACCTTGAAGAAGGGGACATACCCCGAAAGCTTGTCCTGAAAAATTGTATGTTAGTGCAAATAAAAAAAGTATCACGGACAGTACTTAATTTTCTCTATAAAAGTGAAAAAAGTGAAAAAAAAATACACACACGCACACAAAAACACAAAAAAAAATAAAAAAGCCAAAAATAGTTGCGGTTGTATTTTTCTTCTCTCTCTATTGTTCTCTCTACAGTTCGCTCACTATTGTTCTATATCTATTGTTCTCGCTCTCTTTTATTTTTTACTATGTCTTTTTGTATTTGCTTTGCAGGCATGGTATGTTATACTGTAATTTTAGTTTTATTGTTACCCATCATTTGCTTAGCAGGTACGCCATTCAGCTGCAGCAACAGCGTTTGCTCCCATGATCCATAAAGCCGTGACTCCAGCGCTGTGAGAGGTGATTTCACCACCACAGTTAAAAAAAAGAACATATATGCGGAAGCATGGGGGCAGGGGTGGTGGAGCAATTTGCTCCTAACATTAGGGGTGGATTGCCCCATGCCTCGGCATATATTTTTTTAGGCACAGATGGTAATGTTTATTTTTACTATGTTTTATTGTATTTGCTTTGTAGGTATGGTAAGTCTTTCTGTTATACTGTAATGTTACTTTGTTTTATTGTTAACCATCATTTGCTTGGCAGGTACGCCATTCAGCTGCAGCACGGGTTTATTTATCTTGACAGCAACAGCGTTTGCTCCCACAATACGTAAAGCCGTGATTCCAACGCTGTTGGAGGTGATTTCACCACCACAATTAAAAAAAAAAATGGTGCATGTATGCCCATCATTAGAAGTGAGTGGATGAAGGGTGTTATTCTAATGGTAGGCATACCCATTGATCAATCTCGTTTTTTTTGTTCAGCCCACAGGCTGCATGAAAAAAAGAACATTACAATGTATACCAAACAAGGACCAGCAACGTACTGGTATGTTGCTGGACTTTGAGTGATTATACCAGAATGATGCTTGCAGGTTTAGGTATCATCTTGGTATCATTCTTTTCAGCCAGCAGTCGGCTTTCATGTAAAAGCAATCTTAGCGGCTAATTAGCCTCTAGACTGCTTTTATAAGCAGTTGGAGGGAACGTTCCCCCCCCCCCACCATCTTCCATGGTTTTCTCGAGCTCTCCTGTCCCAACAGGGAACCCGAGAATGCAGCCGGTGGTTCCGCCAGCTGACCACAGAGCTGATCAGAGACCAGGATGGCTCCAATCATCTCTATGGCCTAAGAAACCGGAAGCTATGTGCATTTCATGACTTAGGTTTCGCCGGATAAACAGCGCCATTGGGAAATTGGCAAAGCATTTTATCACACCGATCTTGGTATGGTCAGATGCTTTGAGGGCAGAGGAGAGATCTAGGGTCTAATACACCCCAATTTTTTCAAAAAAAGAGTATCTGTCACTACCTATTGCTATGATAGGGGATATTTACAGATAACAATGAAAATTCTAAAACAAAAATGAAAAAAAAAATGAAAGGAACAGTTTAATAATATAATAAAAAGCTAAATAAATAATTAAAAAAAAAAAAGCACCCCTGTCCCCCCGTGCTTACGCGCAAAGGTGAGCGCAAGCGTCAATCTGGTGTCATATGTAAACAGCAATTGCATGTGAGGTATCACCGCAAAGGTCAGATCAAGGACAATAATTTTAGCAGTAGACCTCCTCTGTAAATCTAAAATGGTAACCTGTAAAGGCTTATAAAGGCTTTTAAAAATGTATGTAGTTTGTTGCCGCTGCACGTTTGTGCACAATTTTAAATAAAGCATGTTGTGTTTGGTATCCATGTACTCGGCTTAAGATCATCTTTTTTATTTCATCAAACATTTGGGCATAGTGTGTTTTAGTGCATTACAATTTAAAAAAGTGTGTTTTTTCCAAAAAAAATTGCGTTTGAAAAATCGCTGTGCAAATACTGTGTGAAAAAAAATTGCAACACGCACCATTTTAATCTGTAGGACCTTTGCTTTAAAAATAAATATAATGTTTGGGGGTCAAAGTAATTTTCTTGCAAAAAAAAAAATATTATTTCACGTAAACAAAAAGTGTCAGAAAGGGCTTTGTCTTCAAGTGGTTAGAAGAGTGGGTGATGCGAAGCTTCTAAATGTGGTGCATAAAATGCCAGGACAGTTCAACCCCCCCCCCCCATGACCCCTTTTTGGAAAGATAGACACCCCAAGCTATTTGCTGATAGGCATGTTGAGTCTATGGAATATTTTATATTTTGTCACAAGTTTCTGGAAAATTACACTTTTTTTTTTTTGCACAAAGTACTTGTCACTAAATGATATATTGTTCAAACGTGGCATGGTTATATGTGGAATTACACCCCAAAATGCATTCTGCTGCTTCTCCTCAGTACGGAGATACCTCACGTGTGAGAGTTTTTGGGAGCCTAGCCACGTACAAGACCCGAAAATCAATCACCGCCTTCAGGATTTTTAAGGGTGTAAATTTCTGATTTCACTCCTCACTACCTATCACAGTTTTGAAGGTCATAAAATGCCAAGATGGCACAACCCCCCCCCCCAAATGACCCCATTTTGGAAAGTAGACACCCCAAGCTATTTGATGAGAGGCATGTTGAGTCCATGGAATATTTTGCCACAAGTTGCGGGAAAATTTTAAAAAAAAATCTTTTTTTTTTTTTTTTTTTTTTTTTACACAAAGTTGTCACTAAATGATATATTGTTCAAACATGGCATGGTTATATCTGGAATTACACGCCAAAATACTACATTCTGCTGCTTCTCCTGTGTACAGTGTTGCCAACCTACCAGATTGAAATTTACTGACACAACACCCAAAATTTACTAACACAGTCAAGTTTTTACTGGCATATTTAAAAGTTACAAAATGACAGTTTTAAGTGAAAATTATAGTATTTAGGCTACAAACAAGTACAGTATGCAATTAGCAAAGTGATTTAAGGTAGATATTAAGGCAAAAACATATTACTTATTTTATTTTCGATATAGTAAATAAGTAGCTCAGGGACAGGAATCGAGAGGGCAACAAATTAGAATGGGCGGCAAACACACATGCAATTGACTCTCACAGTGACACTGACATCAGTGTTCAGCAGCACAGATGATGATGGCACCTCACCAACATGACACCTCCCATCCTGAGTCACAGTGACCCCCTCTCTTCATGCCAGGTGGTCCCTTCAGTCCACTCCCGGCTTGCCTTCCTCCCATTCCACAGACCTGCACATGAGGCTCCAGCTGCTCCGTTCCCTTGCACCAGGACTTCATGCGACACACTGCCGGCACAGTCCAAACACACTGTAGCAGGCACTCGAATGGTTTCGGCCAAAATTTACAGCCATATTTTTTACTGGCAACCTTTTTCTTTTACTGGCATTTACTGGCAGGAGAAGAGTGCCCATTTTTTACTGGCTGCCAGTAAAAATACTGGCGGTTGGCAACACTGCCTGTGTATGGGGATACCCCATGTGCGGGACTTTTTTGGAGCCTAGCCGCGTACAGGACCCCGAAATCCAATCACCGCCTTTAGGATTTCTAAAGGCATAAAATTGTGACTTTACTCCTCCCTACCTATCACAGTTACGGAGGCCCTGAAATGTCCAGATAGCACAACCCCCCCCCCCAAATGACCCCATATTGGAAAGTAGACACCCCAAGGTATTTGCTAAGAGGCATGGTGAGTATTTTGCAGATCTCATTTATTTTTGAAAATGAAGAAAGAAAAGAAAAATGTATTTTTTTTTCTTTTTTCAATTTTCAAAACTTTGTGACAAAAAGCGAGATCTGCAAAATACTCAACATGCCTCTCAGCAGATAGCTTGGGGGGTCTACTTTCCAAAATAGGGTCATTTGGGGGTTTTGTGCTATCTGGGCATTTCAAGGCCTCCGAAACTGTGATAGGCAGTGAGGAGTGAAATAAAAAATGTACGCCCTTAAAAAGCCTGAAGGCGGTGATTGGTTTTCGGGGTCCTGTACGTGGTTAGGCTGCCAAAAAGTTCCAGGCATGTGGTATACCTGTACTCAGGAGAAGCAGCAGAATGTATTTTGGGGTGTAATTCCACATGTAACCATGCCATGTTTGAACAATATATCATTTAGTGACAATGTTGTGTTAAAAAAAAAAAAAATTAATTTTCACAAAACTTGTGGTAAAATATAAAATATTCCATGGACTATTAGCAAATAGCTTGGGTGTCTATTTTCCAAAATGGGGTTATTTGGGGGGGTTGTGCTATCTTGTCATTTCATGGCCTCCGAAACTGTGATAGGTAGTGAAATTACCATTTTACGCCCTTAGAAAGCCTGAAGGCGGTGATTGGTTTTCGGGGTCCTGTACACGCTAGGCTCCCAAAAAGTCTCACACATGTGGTATCCCCGTACTCAGGAGAAGCAGCAGAATGTATTTTGGGGTGTCATTTCACATATGCCCATGGCATTTTTGAGCAATATTTAATTTAGTGACAACTTTGTGCAAAAAAAAAAATTTTTTTCATTTTCCCACAACTTGTGGCAAAATATGAAATATTCCATTTACTTAACATGCCTAACAGCAAATAGCTTGGGGTGTCTACTTTCCAAAATGGGGTAATTTGGGGAGGGTTTTGTGCTATCTTGGCATTTTATGGCCTTCGAAACTGTGATAGTGTCAGAAACCATGAATCAGACCGAGACAGAAGTACAGTTAATCACACTTGTTTAATAATAATAAAAAGGTAAACAGAGTAAGCGTGGTCAATACATAGCCAGAGTTCACTAACCAGATCTGGTAGTCAGCCAATGCCAATGTCAGAGAGCCAGAGATCAACGTAGTAGTACAGCAAGCAGGATCAGGAGCCAGAAGGGACGTCAGCCGAGCAAGTCTTCAACAGGAACGCAGGAGAAAGTCTCTGAGATGTGACCAAAGGTGAAGGCAGAGATGAAGTGAGCTGGACGGCTTTAAGTAGTCAGGACTGACGAGCAGATCACCAAAAGCTGAGTCACTGTGGAGAGAAAGAAGCTGGCAATTAGCCAACAGCGGAGCGGCCAGCTCAGAGAAGGAAGGGCTGAGCCCAGCCCTGGGGAAGAGTGAAATCAAAAATTTACACCCTTAGAAATTCTGAAGGCGCTTAGTTTTCGGGGTCCTGTAAGCAGCTAATCTCCCAAAAAGTCTCACACATGAGGTATCCCCATACTCAGGAGAAGCAGCAGAATGTATTTTGAGGTGTAATTCCACACATAACCATGGCATGTGTGAGCAATATATCATTTAGTGACAACTTTGTGTATAATATTCAATGGGCTCAACATGCCTCTTGGCAATTTCCTTGGGGTGTCTACTTTCCAAAATGGGGTCATTTTGGGGGGGGGGGGTTGTACTGCCCTGCCATTTTAGCACCTCAAGAAATACGATAGGTAGTCATAAACTAAAAGCTGCGTAAATTCCAGAAAATATACCCTAGTTTGTAGACGCTATAACTTTTGCACAAACCAATAAATATACTGCTTATTGACATTTTTTCTACCAAAGACATGTGGCTGAATACATTTTGGCCTAAATGTATGACTAAAATTGAGTTTATTAATTTTTTTTTATAACAAAAAGTTGAAAATATCATTTTTTTTTCAAAATTTTCCGTTTTTTTTCAATTTATATCGCAAAAAATAAAAATTACAGAGGCAATCAAGTACCATCAAAAAGAAAGCTCTATTTGTGGGGAAAAAAAGGACGCAAATTTCGTTTGGGTACAGCATTGCATGACCGCGCAATTACCAGTCTAATCAGCGCAGTGCCGAATTGTAAAAAGTGCTCTGGTCATTGTGCAGCCAAATCCTCCGGGCCTGAAGTGGTTAAACTACATAGAGGGTTCTTTACTGTAAGAGCGGCAAGGATGTGGGATTCCCTTCTACAGGCAGTGGTCTCAGTGGGGGGCATCAATAGTTTCAAGAAACTATTAGATAAGCACCTGAACAACCACAACATACAGGGATATACAAGGTAATACTGACATATAATCACACACATAGGTTGGACTTGATGGACTTGTGTCTTTTTTTGGACCTCACCTACTATGTAACTATGTAACTGACCAGGCTAGCCATAAGAGTACATCTATCTCAGCATGGTCAGTTTTTTGGCTGTGCTGGAAAAACAGCCTGCCTGTTCTCCAATGGTCATGTCACGTACCTGGTGGGTGAGCCTGACGTGTAGAGGAAGGCCTGTTGTACAGCTCCGGCTTGAGAGCCCCCGATAGTGGGACAGCAGGCTCAGGAGCACGGTGGGGTAAGAGTGCCTATGATCAGTCCAGAAGTCTGTATCAGCAGTAGCCAGGAACTTGCAGCAGGAAGCCGGAACACAGCAGGTAGCAGGCAGGCGAGGTGGCAGATGGCTGGCGGACTTGGCAGAAGATAGGCAGAGATGCACCACTGGAAGCAGGAGCTTGAAGCAGGCTGGACAGCCAGAAGCAGGGTCAGACAAGCCGGGTAGACCAGCAGACAGGCAGATCCGGCAGAAGCCGCAGGCAGAAGCGTAGTCGGGTCATAGGCAGGTCTTAGCAACAGACGGGCAAATCAGGCATAGACAGCAGGCGGAGGCGTAGTCGGGTCACAAGCAGGTTCGGCAACAGTTGCTAGGTAACAGGAACTGGAGACAGAGAATAGTCCGTGGG
This sequence comes from Aquarana catesbeiana, assembly GCF_042186555.1. NCBI lineage: Eukaryota > Metazoa > Chordata > Amphibia > Anura > Ranidae > Aquarana > Aquarana catesbeiana. The sequence continues at coordinate 249,550,124 of NC_133329.1, forward strand.
AAGCCAAAGGGTCAGGGCAGGAAGCAGGCAGCGGTAGTGGGGAACAAGCTGGATTGGTAGCAAAAGTCAAACAGACAGGAATCAGGATTCAGGTAACGCTATAGACCAAGCAGCAACCAGCCAGTGTTGAAGCTCCATTTAAATAGACCGACTGGCGCCAGTTCTGGTAACAGGTGCACGCGTGCTAACGCGTGGTCGCGTTTGCGCATCTGCAGAAGCGCCCATGGTCATTCTGGACATCCTTGGTTGGCGCCTGCGCACAGGTATGCAACTGGAAACAACAGCTGTATGCTGCAGACATCTTCCCTGACACTGCCCCCCCCTTACGGGCAGCCTCCAGATGCCCAGTTGGTTCTTCTTCTGGGGGTGGCTGTGGAAAAAGGCGTGGAACAAGTTCATAGCGTGCACATCCTGCTCAGGTTCCCAGGAGTTTTCCTTTGGCCCATAGCCCTTCCACTTAATCAGATATTGCAGACGACCCCTTCTCCTCCTGCAGTCCACAATTGCTTCCACCTCGAACTCCTCGTCCCCATTGACGATCACTGGTTCAGGCGGTCTAGTCCCCCGATTAGGAAAGGGATCCGGCACTGTGGGTTTTAATAAAGATACATGGAACACTGGATGTATCCTGAAGGAATCCGGTAAAGATAGTTCATAGGAAACGTTGTTAATTCTCCTCTTTACAGGAAACGGTCCCAGAAACTTTGGAGCAAGCTTCTTTGATGGGCAAGCCAATCTCAGATTGGTTGTGGCCAACCAAACCTGGTCACCAGGCTGCAGGATCAGTTCTCCCCTCCTCCTTCTGTCGAAAGCCTTTTTATTATCTTCCTGCGCCTTGGTTATGGCTTCTTGCAACAATTTATTGTTACGACTGAAGAAGTCTACCATATTCTGGACGGCTGGAATTGAGGACTCGGAGACAAGGTCAGGCAAGAAGGTGGGATGGAAGCCATAGTTTGCGAAGAACGGAGACTGTTTAGTGGCTGAATGACAGGAGTTGTTATAAGCAAACTCGGCTAATGGTAGGAGAGACACCCAGTCATCCTGGACAAAAGATGTGAAGCAACGGATATATTGCTCCAACGTTTGGTTAGTCCATTCGGTTTGTCCGTTAGACTGTGGGTGGTATGCGGATGACATAGAGAGTTTGATCTTCAGGGTCTCGCAGAGTGATTTCCAGAACCTGGATGTAAATTGGACCCCTCGGTCAGATACGATATCAACAGGTACCCCATGGAGTCTCACAACTTCCCTGATGAACACTTGAGCAGTCTCTGCAGCAGATGGTGTACCCTTTAAGGGTAAGAAGTGGGCCATCTTGGACAGGCGATCCACAATAACAAAGATGGCCGTACAATCTTCTGAAGGTGGTAATTCTACTATAAAGTCCATAGAAATCATGGACCAAGGCCTGTCGGGGACAGGCAGAGGTCTGAGCAAGCCCCATGCCCTGTTTCGGGTGCTCTTATTTCAGATACAGGTTGTGCATGCACCTACGTAGCCTTTACAGTCTTTTTCCAGATTAGGCCACCAGAAAGTGCGTTGCACCAGCGCTGTTGTCTTGCGAATCCCGAAATGCACCCGCTAAGGGATGATCATGGCAGAAACCCAACACCGGCATCCGAACTCCTTCCAGAACAAAAACTCGGTCCCACTTCCAAAGAAGACACTCCCTTGCCTGAAGGGTATCCCCGATGGGAGTAGGGGTAACTGTGGATGCTTGTTTTAGTTAAGACACCAAGTCAGTCTATAGTAATAGGAAGTTTCCTGCTGGCAAAATGGTGTCTGACACTAGCAAGTCCTTAGGATCTTCCAACATATGCGACAGCGCGTCAGGCTTGACATTCTTAGACCCAGGTCTGTAGGTTATATGAAACAGGAACCTTGAGAAGAAAAGTGCCCAACGGGCCTGGTGAGGTTTCAGCCGTTTTGCAGTCCGTAAATACTCAAGGTTCTTATGATCCGTATATATCAATATTGGGTGTGCTCCCCCTCTAGCAAATACCTCCATGCTGGGACAGAACCCCTCAGACAGCACTCTCGGAAGCGATTACCTCCAGAATGTAGGGTAGCACTGGATCTGGATGGCTTAGTACGGGGGCAGATGTAAACAGTCCTTTAAGAGTCTCAAAGGCAACCTGGGCTTCGGGGGACCAGTGGAAATGGACACCCTGTTTGGTAAGTTTGATGGGTGTGATGATAGCCGAAAAGTTCTTGATGAATCTGCGGTAAAAATGAGCAAACCCCACGAATTGCTGGATTCTCTTCTTATCAGTGGGGGCTGGCCAGGTCAGGATTGCTGAGACTTTCTGGGGATCCATGTCAATCCCACCGGTGGAGATGATTAATCCCAAGAACTGGATACTTCGCTGCTCGAACTCACACTTCTCTGGCTTGGCATAGAGTCCATGTAAGCGGAGGCGGCAGAGAATATTCTTGACATGTTCACGATGACGTGCAAGAGAAGCGGAGAACACAAGTATGTCGTCTAAAGTAAACGATAACAAAGATGTCTAGATAGTCCTTAAAGACGTTGTTAATGAAGTGCTGAAAGGTAGCTGGGGCATTACACAGACCAAAGGGCATGACGAGGTACTCGTGATGGCCAAAACAGGTGCGAAAGGCAGTCTTCCACTCATCTCCCTTCCGTATGCAGATAAGGTTGTAGGCTCCCCTCAAGTCTAGTTTGGTGAAGATAGAAGCAGAGCGAAGAATTTGGAAAAGTTCTGGAACCAGGGGAAGGGGATAACGGTTCTTCACCGTGATTTTATTTAGTTCGCGATTGTCAGGAAAGTACTTACCGAGGCCGAGATGCCGAGAGCGGTTCACCCTTGCAACTAAGCGCAGTCCGCCCCCTGGAGGTGGTACAGGGGGGTGAATGGCACAAAGAGGTACAGGCTACCCAATGGACCGTAGAAGACTTGCGTGGAGGTCCTTGAAGGGAAGAGCTGCTGTGCAGGAACTGGTAACAGGAGTTCTTAGCTGGAAGAGAGCAAACAGAAAGTCCAGAACCAGACTGAGGGTCAAACACCAGAGTCAGCAACACAACTGCAGGCTGAGGGATGGTATCAGGAAGACACAGGGCAAGTCCAGGTTACAGGCAGGAGGTCAAGGCAAGGAGACAGGAGACAAATCCGGGTCACAGGCAGAGGGTCAAACACAGGAGATAGTTGGAGTTCCGTTTTAAACAAGCCGAGGTCAGGTCCAGGAGAAGAGTTGAATAGTCGGGTAGCAACCCGGGTCACAACGGTAAACAGGCGCAGGAGACAAGATCAAGTTTTCAAAACAGGAAGCTGAAGACGAACCAGCAACTTGTCTGAGTACCAGAGCCCTTTATATAGGCCAGCTGAAAGGATCACGTTGGGCGTGCGCCGGACCGCGAATGCGCGTGCGCCGGAGCGCCGTTCCGCCGCGCATGCGCGCAGGGACGCGGCCAAAGCGGCTAGAGGAATTATTCCCCTGACAGCTATAATCTACGCACAGCTGTAGAGAATGGTCCTTCTTCTCCACAAAGAATATTCCCGCCCCAGCGGGTGAAGTAGAGGGGCGGATGAACCCCTTTTGAAGACTCTCATCAATATACGCCTTCAGAGCACCTAGTTCCTTTTCGAACAGAGGGAAGATCCGACCAAACTGAATTGCAGCCCCTGACAGGAGTTCGATGGGGCAATCGTAGGCTCTGTGTGGAGGTAGGGTGTCTGCCCCCCGCTTACTGAAAACGTCCAGATATTCATGATAGGCCTCAGGCACCCTTTGGTAAAGCTCAGTATCAATGTTCATACAAAGTAGCGCAGTGGGTGACATGATGGGCTCAGATAGACAGTGCTCCTGACAGCGTGATGACTGGTACTTGATGCTGCCAGAGCTCCAATCAATCAGCGGGTTACGGGCCTGAAGCCATAGTAGCCCCAGAATGACAGGAAACAGAGGCGAGGAAATTGCGTCTAGACGTAAATGTTCCTTGTGATTGGTAGGGGTCAAAGTCAACAATGGAGGGGTCTCCTTAGTCACCAGTCCAGACTTAACATGGGAGCCATCGGCCAGAAACACAGTAAGTCCCTGCTCCTTGGGTAGGAGAGGAATATGTTGTTGACCTGCGAATGCCAAGTCGATGAAGCAACTGCAGGCCCCGGAGTCCACAATTGCTGTTGTAGACACGCTTCTGCCTGGAAGGTGATGGGAAGCGCCAGTTGAGCGGAAGTTGCTGGCAGGACTGACTGGGTAACTGAAGAAACGGTGAGACATCTACGTCCCTTAGTTGGGCAATAACGTACATAATGGCCGGCCCCTCCACAGTAGAGGCAGAGATTGCCCTGACAGCATCGTGACCGTTCTTCAAAGGAGAGTGACGGCCAGATCAGACCAAGTCGTGTGGGCGTCACTGTTGCTGGTTTGGAGGAAGGTAACTTAACAGATGTTGACTCGACCCGAACTGGAACTTTAGGCATCATCCATACAGGTTGAGATGGACCAGTAAGACTTTTCTTGCCTGCGTTCTCTGAGACGACGGTCGATCTGAATGGATACGGAAATTAAGTCCTCTAGTGAACTCGGCACCCCCAAACGAGCGAACTCATCCTTCAGGTCCTCCGCTAATTCCAGGCAGAACTGATGCCGCAATGCTGCGTTGTTCCAACCTGTGTCTGCACTCCAGCATCTGAAGTCCGTAACATAGTCCTCGACCGCTCGGCGGCCTTCCTGGAGTGCATGGAGAGAAGACTCGGCAGTAGCAGTTCGTTGAGGGTCCTCATACAATCGGGACATAGCCTGGAAGAAGGAGGACATGGTATCAAGTTGTGCATCCCTTACTTCCAACAGACGATGAGCCCAGGTTTGGGGTTCACCCTGGAGCAAAGATATGATGAACCCCATTTTGCTAGTCTCGGTAGAGAAAGTCCGTGGTTGAAGTGAAAAATAGAGCTGACAGGCATTGCGGAATGCTCTAAACCTGGACCAGTTGCCGGAGAACCTTTCGGGACAAGGCACCCGTGGCTCGGGGGATGTCATCACTGTAGAAGAATCAGTACTGGACACTGTCCGGGTTGACACATTTTCAGAAGATGCTGCTGCAGGAATGGCAGGATGAGGCAGGACCTGCACACGTTCTTCAAGCTGAACAAACTTTTCCTGCAGGGTCTTGATTGCTTGTGTCAAGCCTGCGATGCTCTGGCAGACTCCAGATATGAGAGAGGTTCCTCCTGCAGGCTCAGTCATGGCTGCTTGGTACTGTCACGTAACTGGTGGGTGAGCCTGAGGTGTAGAAGAAGGCCTCTCGTACAGCTCTGGCTCAAGAGCCCCTGATAGTGGGACAGCAGGCTCAGGAGCACGGTAGGGTAAGAGTGCCTATGATCAGTCCAGAAGTCTGTACCAGCAGTAGCCAGGAACTCGCAGCAGGAAGCCGGAACCCAGCAGGTAGCAGGCAGGCGAGGTGGCAGATGGCTGGCGGACTTGGCAGGAAATAGGCAGAGATGCACCACTGGAAGCAGGAGCTTGAAGCAGGCTGGACAGCCAGAAGCAGGGTCAGACAAGCCGGGTAGACAGCAGACAGGCAGAAGTGGCAGGCAGAAGCGTAGTCGGGTCACAGGCAGGTCTTGGCAACAGACGGGCAAATCAGGCATAGACAGCAGGCAGAGGCGTAGTCGGGTCACAAGCAGGTTCAGCAACAGGTGCTAGGTAACAGGAACTGGAGACAGAGAATAGTCTGTGGGAAGCCAAAGGGTCAGGGCAGGAAGCAGGCAGCGGTAGTGGGGAACAAGCCGGATCGGTAGCAGAAGTCAAACAGACAGGACTCAGGATTCAGGTAACGCTGTAGACCAAGCAGCAACCAGCCAGTGTTGAAGCTCCATTTAAATAGACCGACCGGCGCCAGTTCTGGTAACAGGTGCGAGCACGTGCATGCGCATCTGCAGAAGCGCCCGTGGTCATTCTGGACATTCTTGGTTGGTGCCTGCGCACAGGTATGAGCCTGGAAACAACAGCTGCACGCTGCAGATGTCTTCCCTGACAGGTCAGACTTGCGTGGACACGCCTTCTGTACAGCCATTTACTAGGAAAATCAATGTACTGCTGCTTCTCCACCCCTAGCTCTCCAAGCCCCTTATTGCAGCTGAAACAGAGATTATGGGTTCACGTAATTGAGAAAAAAAGGGATATAGACATAGGGAGCGAGAGTGCAAGTGACTATACTTTCCTATCAGAATCAACATTTTCTATGGGATATTATACTACAAAAATACTCCCAGAAATGCGGGCCATTGATTGAAACCAAGATTTGTTAATTTGCACACATGAAAAAGTATTTTTCCTAACAAATTCATTCAAGACCACGTTGCAAAAATGAATAAACCCCAATGAAAGTCTTGGGAGCAAAGCTAAATTTTAGACAATAAAATCCTAATTAACAAGAATTCAACTACAGGTGAGTCTAATTATTCATTAAACAGGTGTCCAGCAGATCGATTAAAAAAGGGCATTACTCAACAAAGTAAACACCTTCCCATTTCATGCTGTCAGCAATGGCACCACATGGAAGAGAAATGTCACAAGGCTTGAGAAAGCAAATAATTTCTTTACACAAGAAAGGTGAACCAAGCACAGTATATGTAAGGGAATGGCGCTAAAACATAAGTCTATCAATGACAGTGTATTATTCCTTTAGGTGTCCTCCAATCACCATGCTGCAAAACGGGTAATGTGCTCTCATAGATTCACTTCAACAGTGCTCCACCACAAGGGCAAAACTTCTTACTAGCTCCAAGTGGCCACAAAAGGCCTCACTCGTATTTAATATATACTACAGAGATGTCTCCTTCCATCACTCTCCCAATGATTCCTTCTGCACTTCTAAGACATGCTGGTAGGTTAACTGGTGTCTGTCTAATATGGACCTAGTGTGTGTGTGTGTGTATGTATGTATGCATGGTGGATAGGGAATTAAAACAGTAGTAAACACTGCTTAAACACTTGTACCTACAGGGAAGCTTATAATAAACTTCCCTGTAGGTACAAGAAATATCCCCTAAATATCCCCATCTCTTCAGAGCTCTGTGCTGCGGCTGTGACTTCCGTGCGCATGTGTGAGAATGATATCATTGTGGCTCGGCCATTTAAACGGCCGGAGCCCACAAAGCCAGAAGGAAGACTGGGTGAAGATGGAAGCCCTGTCAGCTGTGACAGTGCGCGCCACTGGATTGCTTTGTTTTAACCACTTGCTTACTGGGCACTTAAACCCCCCTCCTGCCCAGACCAATTTTCAGCTTTCAGCGCTGACGCACTGTGAATGAGAATTGCGCAACACTGTACCCAAATGAAATTTTTATCATTTTTTTTCCCACAAATAGAGCTTTCTTTTGGTGGTATTTAATCACAGCTGGGATTTTTATTTTTTGCTAAACAAAAAAAAAATGGAAATTTTTGATAAAAAAAAAATCATGTTTAATAGTTTGTTATAAAATTTTGCAAACAGGTAATTTTTCTCCTTCATTGATATGCGCTGATGAGGTGGCACTGGTGGGCACTGATAGGCTGCACTGATGGGCACGGATAGGCACAGATAAGGTGGCACTGATGGGCACAGTTATGGCGGCACTGATGGGGACAGATAAGACGGCACTGATGGCCACTGATGGGCGCTGATGGGTGGCACTGACGGGTGGCACAGATGGGTACCACTGATGGGGGGCACTGGTAGGTAACACTGATGGGCACTGATAGGTGGCACTGATGTGCAGGACTGTTGTTGCACTAATGTGGGCGCTGATGGGTGGCACTGATGGGTGGCACTGTGGGCAATGATGGGTGGCACTGATTGATGGTACTGTGGGCACAGATGGGTGACACTGGTGGGCACTGGTAGGCAGCACTGCTGCCTATTGCTGTGTCACTGGCAGGGGCAAATGATCGGCGTGATCAGGACTGATGTCCCGATCACGGCCGCCGGTGATCGGGGTTTTTTTTTCCTCCTCACGCTGTCAGCGCGAGGAGGAAAAATAGCCGATTACCGGCTCTGTTGATGTCACATGATCAGCTGTCATTGCCTGACAGCTGATCATGTGGTAAGGGGTCGGGACCGACCCCTTACTCTGATCTGTGATCAGGCGAGTCTCATAGACTCGCTGATCACCGAGTGCGCCCTGCAGGGGGCGCGCAGGCCGCTCGTGCATGGGACGACCTCAATAGACATCGTCCCGGCAATGTAGATCCACGCTGTTGCCGTCGTTTGGCAATGGCCCAGATCTGAAGTGGTTAAGGTAAGGTTTTCATGTGCTAGTATGCGATGCTACAATATGCCACTTAACTAGCAGAGAGAAGTTTTTTTTTTATGCAAGTGTTTAAAACCACTTTAAGTGGGCAATACATAATTTGTTTTTGTTTTTTTCATTCAGCCAGAGACCTGGATGAAAATACCTAACAGACTCCTCCCTCCACAAATTTGGTGGATATAGAAATTTCCCCTCCGCCAGGACACCCGCAGCTGTCAGAAATCACTGATCAGTGGCTGCAGCTGCTAATTAAGCAAAGTTTTCCAACATGTTTCTTCCACTCCTAAAAAAAAAAAAAAAAAAAGAATTAACGTCATATCCCTATATATACCAATATCAAGAAAATAGAGAAACAAAAGATCTAACACATGAAAATTTGGGGGCACACCATGTTACATTAAAATACTATTTCTATATTCACAGATAAGATGCATAAAATATTTTCCATTGTATTGTGCATTGGGGGTTATTTAGAAAGGCAAATCCACTTTGCACTACAAAGTGCACTTGGAAGTGCAGTCGCTGTATATCTGAGGGGAAGATCTAAAATGAGGGGAAGCTCTGCTGATTTTATCATCCAATCCTGTGCAAGCTAAAATGCTGTTTTTGTTATTTCCTTGCATGTTCCCTTAGGATCTACAGCGACTGAACTTGCAGTGCACTTGTAGTGCAAAGTGGATTTGCCTTTCGTAAATAACCCCCTATGTGTATAAGGCCCCTTTCACACTGGGGCGCTTTGTGCAAGCTAAAATGCTGTTTTTTATTTTCCTTGCATGTCCCCCTCAGATCTACAGCAACTTTACTTTCCAGTGCACTTGCAGTGCAAAGTGGATTTTCCTTTAGTAAATAACCCCCTATGCATTGTTACCCAATGAAAAAACAATGTATAAAGCTAAAGCAATTAGAAACAGGTGTGTAATCAGGATTAGAATGACCTATAATGCCGGCCATACATGGTTCTAATGTTGAAAGAATTTTCTTTCGAAAATCGTATCTAAGAATTTTTGTACGAATTTCACACCATTAGTGGGCTGCAGAAACGGCCGATTTTCGTGCGGCAATCAAATTTGAGGAATCGGACATGTTGGAAATTTTTTTAAATAAAAATGATTTTCTAATCAATGATGGGAGAATCATGCGAGAAATGTAATAAGAAAAAAAAATGCGCATGTTCAAGAAAAGAAAATTTACGGAGAGAAAAGAAGATTCCCGGCCATGAAAATTCTTTTCTGTAGCAACATGAGGTGAAATTGAAGGCTTGGTCGACCGAATTTCGAAAATCAAAGGTGGCATCATCGGATCACAAAAAAAAAACAAACTTTCTGATTTTGAAAAGAAAATTAGTTCGAAATTCGACCATGTATGGCCTGCTTAACACATGAAGATATACAAAATATCTGATGCCTGTGTATACACAAAAGTGAACACAATACAAATAAACACAACGTGTATATGATCTGAATTTTGAAAACCGCCAAAAGAGTAAAGAGTTATGAACAGTCTCTCTCAGGTTCTGAAAAGACAATGAAAAAGCAAATTGGATTCAACTGAATTGAAAACAAAACTAATAGTCTCAGAAGTCCCATACTGAACAGATGCCCATCCCAAGGTATATGGACACTTCAATATGAAAACACCGCTCAAATTTTAACTGCTTACCAGATAATGCACCATTAGCCTTCCTCCAATTTTTTTTCATCATCCACCATGAGCTTTTATTCGGTGATCCACGCAAGCCCTTGCAGGAAGGCACAGAGGAACCCATTCCATTAGCCACAGATGAGCATCCATACTTACCAACTTATCTGGATTTGCTGGGAGCTGTTGTCCATTGCAAATCCCAGCGATTTAGTAGACAGAGGAATGTATCCATGAGCTGAGGATCAGCACACATGCTCTGTGACCTTTGTGGGTCTGGTAAGCAACTAATCTTATCATTTTTGAGTACGGTGGTGTTTTCATATTGAAGTATCCATACACCTTAGGATTGGCAACTGTTCAATTTGGGACTCATGAGACAATTAGTTTTGTTTTCAATTCAGTTGAATCTGATTTGCTTTTTCATTGTCTTTTCAGAAACTGAGAGAGACCGTTCATGTGTTATAGGTCTTTCTAATCCTGAACACACACCTGTTTCTAATTGCTTTAGCTTTATACATTGTGTTTTCATTGGGTAACAATACATTGGGGGTTATTTACTAGGGATGAGCCGAACAGCCCCCTGTTCGGTTCGCACCAGAACATGCGAACAGGAAAAAAGTTTGTTCGAACACGCGCACACCGTTAAAGTCTATGGGACACAAACATGAATAATCAAAAGTGCTAATTTTAAAGGCTTATATGCAAGTTATTGTCATAAAAAGTGTTTGGGGACCTGGGTCCTGCCCCAGGGGACATGGATCCATGCAAAAAAAAGTTTTAAAAACAGCCGTCTTTTCAGGAGCAGTGATTTTAATAATGCTTAAAGTCAAACAATAAAAGTGTATTATTCCTTTAAATTTCATAGCTGGGGGGTGTCTATAGTATGCCTGTAAAGGGGCGCATGTTTCCCATGTTTAGAACAGTCTGACATCAAAATGACATTTCAAAGGAAAAAAGTCATTTAAAACTACTCGCGGCTATTGCATTGCCGGTCCGACAATACACATAAAAGTTCATTGATAAAAACGGCATGGGAATTCCCCACAGGGGAACCCTGAACCAAAATTAAAAAAAAAAAATGACATGGGAGTCCCCCTAAATTCCATACCAGACCCTTCAGGTCTGGTATGGATATTAAGGGGAACCCCGGCCAAAATTTAAAAAAAAAAATGACGTGGGGTCCCCCTAAATTCCATACCAGACCCTTCAGGTCTGGTATGGATTTTAAGGGGAACCCCGCGTCAAAATTTTTTAAAAAAACGGCGTAGGGTCCCCCCAAAAATCCATACCAGACCTTTATCCGAGCACGCAACCTGGCAGGCCGCAGGAAAAGAGGGGGGGACGAGAGAGCACCCCCCCTGAACCATACCAGGCCACATGCCCTCAACATTGGGAGGATGCTTTGGGGTAGCCCCCCAAAACACCTTGTCCCCATGTTGATGAGGACAAGGGCCTTATCCCCACAACCCTGGCCGGTGGTTGTGGGGGTCTGCGGGCGGGGGGCTTATCGGAATCTGGAAGCCCCCTTTAACAAGGGGACCCCCAGATCCCGCCCCCCCTGTGTGAAATGGTAAGGGGGTACAAAAGTACCCCTACCATTTCACTAAAAAACTGTCAAAAATGTTAAAAATGACAAGAGACAGTTTTTGACAATTCCTTTATTTAAATGCTTCTTCTTTCTTCTATCTTCCTTCATCTTCTTCATCTTCTTCTTCTGGTTCTTCCTCCAGTGTTCTCGTCCAGCATCTCCTCCGCGGCGTCTTCTATCTTCTTCTCCTCGGGCGCTCCGCACCCGTGGCATGGGGCTAGGCTCCTGCTCTTCTCTTCATCTTCTTCTCTTCTTCATCTTCTTCTCCGGGCCGCTCCGCATCCATGCCGGCATGGAGGGAGGCTTCCGCTGTGTGATGCATCTCCTCTTCTGACGGTTCTTAAATAACGGGGAGCGGGGCCACCCGGTGACCCTGCCCCCCTCTGACGCACGGTGACTTGACGGGACTTCCCTGTGACGTCACGGGGAATGCCACAGGGAAGTCCCATCATGTCCCGTGCGTCAGAGGGGGGCGTGGTCACCGGGTGTCCCCACCCCCCGTTATTTAAGAACCATCAGAAGAGGAGACGCGTCACACAGCGGGAGCCTCCCTCCATGCCAGCATGGATGCGGAGCGGCCCAGAGAAGAAGATGAAGAAGAGAAGAAGATGAAGAGAAGAGTGGGAGCCTCCTCCCATGCCATGGGTGCGGAGCGTCCCGAGGAGAAGAAGATAGAAGACGCCACGGAGAAGATGCTGGATGAGAACACCGGAAGAAGAACCAGAAGAGCCAGAAGAACCAGAGGAAGAAGAAGAAGAAGAAGTAGAAGGAAGATAGAAGATAGAAGAAAGAAGAAAGAAGGAGCATTTAAATAAAGGAATTGTCAAAAACTGTCTCTTGTCATTTTTAACATTTTTGACAGTTTTTTAGTGAAATGGTGTACCCCCTTACCATTTCACACGGGGGGCGGGATCTGGGGGTCCCCTTGTTAAAGGGGGCTTCCAGATTCCGATAAGCCCCCCGCCCGCAGACCCCCACAACCACCGGCCAGGGTTGTGGGGATGAGGCCCTTGTCCTCATCAACATGGGGACAAGGTGTTTTGGGGGCTACCCCAAAGCACCCTCCCAATGTTGAGGGCATGTGGCCTGGTACGGTTCAGGAGGGGGGGGCGCTCTCTCGTCCCCCCCTCTTTTCCTGCGGCCTACCAGGTTGCGTGCTTGGATAAGGGTCTGGTATGGATTTTTGGGGGGACCCCACACTGTTTTTTTTTTTTAATTTTGGCGCGGGGTTCCCCTTAAAATCCATACTAGACCCTTCAGGTCTGGTATGGAATTTAGGGGGACCCCCACGTCATTTTTTAAAAAAAATTTGGCCGGGGTTCCCCTTAATATCCATACCAGACCTGAAGGGCCTGGTATGGAATTTAGGAGGACTCCCATGTCATTTTTTTTTTTAATTTTGGTTCGGGGTTCCCCTGTGGGGAATTCCCATGCCGTTTTTATCAATGAACTTTTATGTGTATTGTCGGACCGGCAATACAATAGCCGTGAGTAGTTTTAAATGACTTTTTTCCTTTGAAATGTCATTTTGCTGTCAGACTGTTCTAAACATGGGAAACATGCGCCCCTTTACAGGCATACTATAGACACCCCCCAGGTACGAAATTTAAAGGAATATTACACTTTTATTGTTTGACTTTAAGCATTATTAAAATCACTGCTCCTGAAAAAACGGCAGTTTTTAAAACTTTTTTTTGCATTGATCCATGTCCCCTGGGGCAGGACCCAGGTCCCCAAACACTTTTTATGACAATAACTTGCATATAAGCCTTTAAAATTAGCACTTTTGATTTCTCCCATAGACTTTTAAAGGGTGTTCTGCGGCATTCGAATTTGCCGCGAACACCCCAAATTGTTCGCTGTTCGGCGAACTTGCGAACAGCCGATGTTCGAGTCGAACATGAGTTCGACTCGAACTCGAAGCTCATCCCTATTATTTACTAAAGGCAAATCCACTTTGCACTACAAGTGCACTTGAAAGTGCAGTAACTGTAGATCTGAGGGGGACATGCAAGGAAAATAAAAAACAGCATTTTAGCTTGAACATGATTGGATGATAAATTCAGCAGAGCTTCCCCTCATTTCAGATCTTCCACTCAGATCTACAGAGACTGCACTTTCAGTGCACTTTTGAATGCACTTGTAGTGCAGAGTGGATTTGCCTTAAATGAACCCCATTGTGTATATATTTACACCCCCTTTCTGTTTCTACACAGGTTAAAATTTTATTACTTTTTTATAGTGTTCACTGTGGGTTTTCCTACTTTTTACACAGTCAGCGCACCTTCACAACATCAAATAAAAAATACTAGATGTACTAGTTTTTGTTGTGGGGTGTATTATTTTTTGCATCAACTAATTTGAGTAAGACTGAAGATTTTGTAATCTAAGTTATATTATTAACCTTACTTTCATGTAATAAAATAAACAAATGTTTTATAACACTCAGTTTTGTCAAAATTTTTAAAATTGTTCGTGTGTGTGTGTGTATATATATATATATATATATATATGTGTATATATATATATATATATATATATATATATATATATATATATATATATATATATATATATTCTTCTTTTTTTTTCATATAGTGTCTTGAAAAAGTATTCATACCCCTTAAATTGTGAAGTGGATGGAAAATGATAAATGGTTTACAAATATCTAAAAAGTGGGGCGTGCATTTGTATTCAGTCCCCGAGTCAATTCCTTGTAGAACCACCTTTCACTGCAATTACAATTACTTGCAGCTGCAAGTCTTTTTGGGTATGTCGCTACCAGCTTTGCACATCTAGAGAGTGACATTTTTCCATGAATGGGGGAGGTATTGAGGATGGTGAAATATGGGCCACCCTAAAACACCGGCTGGCCCGGTTGGTGTGGGCATTCCAAGATGGCGCCGGCAGCCATGCGGGGGAGGATACACAGCCTCAGAGTATACAGATGGCGGATTCTGCACAGCCTATCTCCCATGTGCTGGAGTGGGTGAGTCCCAGACCCCAAAGAGCCAGAGGGCAACGCAGGGGGAAATCTTTGGACAGAATGGATGATGGATCAGCAGGCATAGGCCAGGGGGAGGAGGCATGAGCTGATCCCTCACTTAAACAGATTATGGCTCCCATCAAGCTCTGTTAGTCTATGCTGACTGGCCATATTGAGAAGCTGAAGCTGTAATACTCTTTCCTGAAACATGATGTTCAGAAGGTGCGGGAAAGAACAACAGCTGTGGAAAACCATTTTACTTCCCTGGAGAAGTTGTCAGACCTATGGACACTTCAGTCCAGATAGCAAAAAAGGCCCTTTCTGACCATGCACTGAAATTGGCTGACATGGAGGAACACATTAGTCGGAAAAACTTTCGTTTGGTGTGGTTCCCTGAAGGAGCTGAAGGGAGGCATCCTGAGGAGTTTCTGGAAGGATGGCTTACAGAGCATTTGCCATCTGATGCTTTTACCACTAGATTTGCCATTGAAAGGGCCCACCGCATCCCTACCAGTGCACCACCGAAGGGTGGGATTCTTCAACCTATGATAGCGAAGATTCTACACTTTGGGGATCTGGAGAATATTCTGAAGGGAGCCAGAAATGGTCCGGAGTTAGAGTTTAATGGTTATCGGATATCCATCTACCCTGATTTCTCAGCGGCCACTCAAACAGCGGGCCAGCGTTCAGCAAGTGAAAAAACGCCTTAGAGATTTGAATATGGCCTACAGTATGCTTTAACCGACTAAACTGCGCATTGTGGATAAAAGGAAGGTTCATTTTTCACAACTCCTACTGAGGCTTCTAGATGGCTGGACACACGGGGCAGCCCGAGAAGTGGGGGCTCTCCGTGTCAACCCTAAAAACGCTGTCGCTTTGTCACGCAGATGAAGGGAGTGAGTATGACTCAGATTTTTTTTTCTCTCCCTCTTTCTGCTTTGCTCTTCGCTCTTCTGGATTGCTTATTCAGTTGCTCAGTTTTCCTATTCCGTTTTATTTTCTGCTCATACTAACGGATGAAGATTTGCAGACTCATGTTCTACATACGGAGCTTTCGCTGAGTTTGTTGTCCTGAGGGGGTGATTAGCATCTCCTACAGAAGGAAATCATTTTTTTGGACTGGGGTTTTTTCCCCCTCTTCTTTTTTGCTTGTTCTCTTGTTGGACCTGTGTGTTTTTTTTTGCAGACGCTGTGGTATGTGAGGCACTGATTGGGTCTTGCATCTGCTGCCCTTTCTCAAGTTCTGAGCTATAGGATCAAAGCACTTGGTGGGTTGGAGCTGTGTGCAGGGAGGGGGGTTGGGTGGGACTTTTTTTGGGCAACTTTTTTCTATTGGGACTGGATTTCATTATGGACAATGTGTGTGCTTCATCTAAGCTTCTGTGACCGCAGAAGTGTGTTTCTCCCCTGTCTTGTGATAATCGGTGTTGGGCAGGGAATCCTGGGGCACAGGCTCTCTCCCTCCATTGTTGGGGGGAGCGCAGGACCTTTACTGTTTGTCTACTGGCTGCTGGAGATGGAGGTAAAAATTAGAGTGGTGTCCTGAAATATCCGGGAGCCTTAATTCTGAATTTAAACGTTCTTTAATTTTTGACTATCTTAAGAAGTATAAGCCACATGTAATTCTCCTGCAGGAGACACGCTTGCAGGGCTCCAGGATTCTCTCTTTAAAGCTACCATGCCACTTTCTCTTCATATGCCAGGGGAGTCTCTACAATGGTTACGAAAGCACTGCCCATATCTATACATGCGGCTAAAACTGATCTAAAGGGCAGATATGTAGTACTGGTTATTAGAGTCTTAAATAAGTTCCTGACACTGGTTAATATATATATATGTACCTCCTCCCTTCTCGCTCTCCCATCTTGGTCATATGCTTCAGGCAACTTATGAAATAGCATCAAAAAAATTAAAGTGTAGCGCTATATTCCACATCCACAAATGTGTGTATCGCAATAAATAAGTGCATATATAAATAGTGAATACTACCAAGACATGTATGACCATAATATGGATAATGCCAAATAATTAATCAGTGTTGATCACATGAAAGATTAAATGGACAATAATAGTAATTAGTTATCAGATATGCCAGTGATTAGTAGAAACCCTTGCTGGTTCCATGAACCAAACACCAAACAAAAAATCATAAAACATAACAGTCCATATTAAGTATATGAAATGTGTAGAAAAATAGTGAAGAGAACGTCAGCAGAGTTCTATGGGGGTGATGAATGGCCAAATGGTGGAAAGAAACTCCCAAATTCACAGATGGATGGTTTACACCAAATCCGGCGAGTGGGTAGAAAGAAGACCACAAGTGTGCATAGATTGTACATCAGTGCCGGGGCCAACACCATAAGTAGAGGAGGCTTACCGGAACAAATTGTCCTGAAATGGCGTACGCCAGACAAGTCAGAAAGGCTTACTAACCACTGGTTCTGAGAAGTGCGTCTTGTCAGATGTCATCAACAAATGATGGAGAAAGGAGTACCAGCACGGCTTCCTCACCCATGGACAATCCAGCATAAGCCAAACGTGTAATTCATATGCCATGCAAGGAGCAAAAAAACTCACATAGCGTGATAACGTTTTAAAACACTAATTTATTAAAATAATAAAAAACAGACTCACATTTTGGAAGAACGAAACAAAGCTCAAATATCATATAGCGGCGATCGTGAGGGGTCCACCCGACATGTTTCAGCTAAGGAGCCGTCATCTGGGGTATGGACCACCCTCACCTCACCGCTCTATAAACAAGAAATGACCCCCACTGGGAGTGTCTGCATACCGGAAGTGCAAAGAGTGAAAATCACTTCCGGTTTCCAGGTTCATGGGATAACTAATTTATTTAACTATAATGAGGACAAATAACAAAGCAAGGACCAATATATCACATGCTTCAAAAATTGGGAAATTAGAAGTGGGGAATGTTTGTTTAAAAATCAATAAGCTGCGCCCTGAATCAGTCCGTCTAACCGGAAATGATCAGAGCGCAAGCCAAGCCTCACTTTCAGTACCAGGAGGCATTTCCTGTATGAGCACGTATGTAAGATGCCCTTGTATTATCCTTTTTAGGGTAATGTCATTGTGGGCACCAGCCTTGTGCATCATCTTTTATTCTTTTTTTATTTTTTTTATTCCTTTTTACATTTTAATATAAGTGCCCCTTTCTAGTGCATTGATTTACATTTCCTCTCTGCTGACACTCTGGAGTTTGTGACCTGCCTCAGATTGAGGCTTGGTTCCACCCTGTGGAGCGCAGCGGTGCTTTATCCTCTCTATGAGATGGGAAGTGTAGTCTACACGATAGTGAGGCTTGAGGAGCAGGCCGGCTGGCATTGACGCCGCCACGCCGAGCGGAATGACGTCACAAAGTTTTCCAGATATGACGTTTATTGTTGTGCTCATTAACACTGATTAATTATTTGGCATTATCCATATTATGGTCATACATGTCTTGGTAGTATTCACTATTTATATATGCACTTATTTATTGTGATACACACGTTTGTGGATGGGGAATATAGCGCTACACTTTTTTTTTGCCTTGAGTCTATAGGTGTGTTGGCTGCTATCTTACCTTACCTGTACTTAATTTTTATTTTAACTTATGAGATAGCAGAAGGGAAGATTTTTATTATGGGAAATTTCAATGCAGTGGTGGACCCGGCCATGGGTAGGCTGGCTGCACCACCTAGTGTTTCGTTCCCCCTGGTGGGATGGTTGCCTACTTATGGATTGCGGGATGTTTGGCGTTTCAGACACCCGGACCGTAAGGAATATTTGTGTTACACTGAGACGCATAAGCACTGTCCAGTATAGACACCGTTCTTGCCGAGGGGGGGGGCCTGCATTTAGTACAGGAGGCTGTATACTTACCCAGAGCACTTTCAGACCATTCTCCTATTCTGCTTGATCTCAATCTGGGGGGTCAACCTAGTGATTAATCACTGGTGTATGGAAGCCAATTGGTTGCAGGATGAATACGTTAAGATAAAATGCACACAAGCCCTCAGTCTCTTTTGAGTGGAAAATGGGACAACTGGGTCCCGTCTCCTTTAGTTGGAGGCTTTTAAGCCTACCTTGAGAGGGGTGTTTATGTCCGAGGTAAGTTATTCTATCTGTTGGAATTCTATGGCTTTGGACCCATCTATCTCTTGGGTAAGATTGTTGAACACTGAGCGAACTGCGGGTGAATGGCATTATCTCAGAGCCTTTTCCTATCTGTAGGGGAACCAGACAGGGGTGCTTATTGTCGCCCCTCCTGCTTGCCCTGGCCATAGAACCCCTAGCAGCCAAATTAGGCTCAAGTGATTCCTTTTCCGGCCTCCTCCGGGTGGGGAAGTTGGAGGAACACATCTCATTGTATGCAGACAATATGCTACTCCATCTCTACATACACACACATTGTGTGTGTGTGTGTGTAGATATATATATATATATATATATATATATATATATATATATATATATATCTACACACACACACACACATACATATATATATATATATATATATATATATATATATATATATATATATATATATATATATACATACATATATATATATATATATATATATATATATATATATATATATATATATATATATATATATATATATATATATATATATATATACATATATACATATATACAACCCCTGGCAAAAATTATGGAATCACCAGTCCCTGAGGATGCTCCTTCAGTTGTTTATTGTTGTAGAAAAAAAGCAGATCACAGACATGGCCAAAAACTAAAGGCATTTCAAATGGCAATTTTCTGGCTTTAAGAAACACTAAAAGAAATCAAGAAAAATAATTGTGGTGGCCAGTAACAGTTAGATTTATAGAACAAGCACAGGGAATAAATTATTGAATCACTCAACTCTGAGGTAAAAATTATGGAATCATGAAAAACAAACAAACAAAATAACACTCCAGCACATCACTAGTACTTTGTTTCAC
>NC_133329.1:251185043-251232543 GCF_042186555.1 Aquarana catesbeiana
TCGGCCTGAGTCACAGCATTCCTCATGGCCGACAGCCCCCCCCACTTCGGTGGCGAGGGGATCTCTCTGGGAGTATTACCAGCACACTTTGCTGGATCAGTAAGTACGGGGCCCCCTCCTCTCATTCCCCGGGTGTGGGGCGCGGGTACTCCATGGGGCGGTTGGTTCCTCCGGGGTTCTCCTCCTCCTCCTCCTCCTCCCCCCTTCCTGGGTGAGGCCCAGGCTGCTGGCCTAGGTGCCTTTTGGACACACTGTCCCCCCCCTTCCACCCTCGGGGTTGTTACTGGGGGGGTATCCCTTGGGCCCACCTGCTGAAGTGGCTGGGCCTAGGAGGCGGGTGACCAGATGTCCGCGATCGGGGGGACATCTGCGGCGGCCCTCTCGTAATTTAGGCCGCGGCCGTGTGCTGGGTGGGCGGCCCCAGGGCGGTCCGGTCCCCCCGCGGGCTGCACACTCACTGCTGGCGGCCGAAATATTTAGGCCGCGGCTTATGCGGCCTACTAGCCCTACGTGGCCGCCTCCTACCAGAGGGGTGGCGCTGTGGGGGCTCTGAGGGCGATCCCCTTTTTAGGTGGGCCCTCCATCGGTGCCCCAGGGACTCCCTGTGAGGGGCCTCAGCCTGTGCCCCCTGCGGGGGGGGCCTCGGTGGTGCCTCCTGTACGGGGCATCCGTCAGTGCCCGCCTGTGAGGGACCTCGGCCTGTGCCCCCCCTGTGCTTCCCTGAGGGGGGCCTTGCCCGGTGCCCCCCCTGTGAGGGGCCTCGGCCGGTGCTGCCCCCCCTGTGAGGGGCCTCGGCCGGTGCTGCCCCCCCCTGTGAGGGGCCTCGGCCGGTGCTGCCCCCCCCCCTGTGAGGGGCCTCGGCCGGTGCTGCCCCCCCCTGTGAGGGGCCTCGGCCGGTGCTGCCCCCCCCCTGTGAGGGGCCTCGGCCGGTGCTGCCCCCCCCCTGTGAGGGGCCTCGGCCGGTGCTGCCCCCCCCTGTGAGGGGCCTCGGCCGGTGCTGCCCCCCCCTATGAGGGGCCTCGGCCGGTGCTGCCCCCCCCCGTGAGGGGCCTCGGCCGGGGCTGCCCCCCCCTGTGAGGGGCCTCGGCCGGTGCTGCCCCCCCCTGTGAGGGGCCTCGGCCGGTGCTGCCCCCCCCTGTGAGGGGCCTCGGCCGGTGCTGCCCCCCCCTGTGAGGGGCCTCGGCCGGCGCCTCCCTGTGTGGGGCGGCGGGTATCTCAGTGGCCCCCTCCTGAGCTTTTTTGTGTCTTTTTAGGTGGCGCTTAGGCTCCCCCCACCCTCCCCTACCTCCTCTGTCTTGAACAATCCTATATCTGGCTCTGCCGCCACGGACGTGGCCCACCTTGCAGGGTTGGTGGCCACGCTCCCTGTCCTGTCAGGGAGTGAGGATGATTCCTCCACAACTGCAGTGGTGCACGAGAAGGCACCGGTTGTCGCACTTATTACATCTGTTCGGGAACCTTTTAAGATGGGGGATGCAGCTGTGGCTGCGGCGGAGGGCCGGTTCCCCTTTGGCATCCATAAGCCGTGTTGCGTGGCGAAAGCGTGCCCTTTTTATTTTGCCAAATTTGTCTGAAGACTGGGAGTGTCCAAAGTGCCCCTTTGTGCTTCTAAAGATGCATTGCTGTGAGGTACCCCTTTGAGGAGTCCCTCCTTTAGAAGTGAACTGTTCCACCAGTAGTGGACCCCCCTGTATCTAGGCTGCTCAAGGCAACCATGATTCCAATAGAGGAATCTCTGGCTTTTAAAGATCCAGTAGACTTACCTGGAGGGGGAGCAGAATCCCCCTACCTTTGCTGAATTGGTGGACCTGTTGGTCTAGGTGCTGCAGTTTGTCTGCTATGCCTCTTGGCAGCAGTTGCCCCGGGTGCTGAGCTCTCAGTGAGGGGCCTGTGAGGGGCCTCGGCCGGTGCCCCCCCCTGTGAGGGGCCTCGGCCGGTGCCCCCCCCTGTGAGGGGCCTCGGCCGGTGCCCCCCCCTGTGAGGGGCCTCGGCCGGTGCCCCCCCCTGTGAGGGGCCTCGGCCGGAGCCCCCCTGGGAGGTGCCTCGGCCGGCGCCTCCCTGTGTGGGGCGGCGGGGATCTCAGTGGCCCCCTCCTGAGCTTTTTTGTGTCTTTTCAGGTGGCGCTTAGGCTCCCCCCACCCTCCCCTACCTCCTCTGTCTCGAACAATCCTATATCTGGCTCTGCCGCCACGGACGTGGCCCACCTTGCAGGGTTGGTGGCCACGCTCCCTGTCCTGTCAGGGAGTGAGGATGATTCCTCCACAACTGCAGTGGTGCACGAGAAGGCACTGGTTGTCGCACTTATTACATCTGTTCCTTTGGCATCCATAAGCCGTGTTGCGTGGCGAAAGCGTGCCCTTTTTATTTTGCCAAATTTGTCTGTGAAGACTGGGAGTGTCCAAAGTGCCCCTTTTGTGCTTCTAAAGATGCTTTGCTGTGAGGTACCCCTTTTGAGGAGTCCCTCCTTTAGAAGTGAACTGTTCCACCAGTAGTGGACCCCCCTGTATCTAGGCTGCTCAAGGCAACCATGATTCCAATAGAGGAATCTCTGGCTTTTAAAGATCCAGTAGACTTACCTGGAGGGGGAGCAGAATCCCCCTGCCTTTGCTGAATTGGTGGACCTGTTGGTCTAGGTGCTGCAGTTTGTCTGCTATGCCTCTTGGCAGCAGTTCCCCCGGGTGCTGAGCTCTCAGTTTCCGCAGTGGTGCTTAGACATGTATTGTGACTTAAGTGTTGGTCTGCGGACTAGGCTTCTAAAAAAGCTTTGACCGGTTTAACTCTTCAAGGCTATTGTCTGTTTGGGGCTACCCTGGGTGACATCATTACGTGTCTCACAGGGTGGTGGTGGTGGTGGGGGGTGTACATCTCTTCCACACTATATAAAAAGGGAAAAGTGTCTCTTCGCAGATGTGGTCCACGTTTACGGCACAGTTTTGTCGTTTTCTCAGGGTACACTGACAAGGGTTCAAAACTTTTCAAACCCTCCTTGGGACATTTCGAACGGACTTGGTCTGGCAAGCTGAGAGCGGGATTCTGTGAACCCACGTACAAGGCCCCTTCAGCTTGAAGGTGCGCCCTCACCTGTGTCTGGAGTGGGGGGACGTCTTGATTTTGTCTGGTTACAAGATAATTTTCTAGCCTTGTGCCCCAAAAAGGGTTTTTTAACTTCCAATGTGCATCTGTCGCCGGACCGTTTGCAGTTCTCCTCGTGGGGCTGTGCAAGCCCTGTTCCTTCAGATTATGATTGTCCTTGTTCCCATGTCGGGAACATTTTCAGGGGTTTTATTCAAACCTGTTCACAGTCCAAAAGATGGAGGGCATGGAATTTTCACATTCTGGACCTCAAGGCTCTGATCTACTTTCTGTGGGTATAGAAGTTCAGGATGGAGTCCGTCCACACGGTGGTGGCGTCCCTTCATCATGGGGACTTTCTGAAGTTGCATGCTCTGTTTCATCTACTGTTGTCCGGCAGGTGGGCCTCCCGGTGGACCTGCATGTGGGTGTTGGGCCTGATGGTATCTACCTTCGAGGCGATTCCATTTGCACAGTTCCATACAAGCTCCCTTCAGGGAGATCCTGGCATAATGGGACAAGTGCCTGAGGTCTCTGGACAATCAGATTTGGCTGAGCCAGGAAACCAGAGGTTCCCTGGTCTGGTGGCTTCACTCTCTGGTTCTTCGGCGGGGTAAATTCTTTCTCCCCTTGTAATGAACAGTGGTCACCACCAATGCCAGTCTGTCCGGGTGGGGAGGTATCCTGGGACTGCTCAGGGTTGGATGCTGGAGGAATCTGGAATTTCGAGCATTGAGACTATGTCTGGATCATGGATGGATTGACTTTGGGGGTTCCCGGTATGGATCCAGTCAGACAATGCCACGGCGGTGGCTTATGTCAAGCACCAGGGCGGACCAAATGGGGTGTGGCAGCCCTGGCAGTAGCCAGAATCCTCCGGTGGGTTGAACATTTCGTTCTGGCCCCCTCCAACGTACACATTCCAGGAGTGCAATACTGACAGGCGGATGCCTCAGTCGGCTAGTGTTGGACCACGGGGTGGGCCCTTCACCGGGCTGTGTTTCATCAAATGTGTCTCCGATGGGGCACTCCTGAGGTAGATCTGTTTGCGTCCCGGCTCAACAGAACGGCACCAAGGTTTCTGGCAAGGTCACGGGATCCTCTGGTGGGCACCTCAATCGTTCTGGTGGCCCAGGGGGCCGGTAAGGCTTCCTCTACTCTCCTCCTCTATGGGTTCTGCTGTGGCTTTTGCTCAGGATCAAGGCCGCAGGGATTCCGATCACTCTATTGGTTCCGGATGGGTCCTGTCAGTCTGGGTACGCCGATCTGGTACGCCTGGTCGCCGATGTTCCTTGGCGACTGCCTCTCAGGGAGGATCTACTCTCCCAATGGCCGTTCTTCCATCCTGATTTACAGTTACTGGTTTTTATGGCCTGGCTGAAGTTCCAGCATTGCTGATGGCTAGGGAGTCTACCTCTCAGGAAGATCTACCTCCGGATGTGAAAAGCGTATATATCCTGGTGTGAGTCGCTGAGCATTCACCCTCATTCTTTCTCTGTGGCTTCGATTCTGACCTTCCTTCATGGGGGGTTGAGCAGGAATGGGCCTAGAGTACCATCAAGGGCCAGTTGTCAGCCTTGGCAGTCTTCTTCAGTGTCCCCTGGTCTTGCACTCCCTGGTGCGTACCTCTTTATTCAAGGGGTTCGACGTCTGTCTCCACTGGTGCGGTCTCTTCTACCGCCGTGGGATCTGAACTTGGTGATTTCAGTTCTACAGAAGCTTCCCTTTCAAAATATTCGAGAGATTCCCCTGCTTACTCTGTCTCGGAAGGTGGCCTCTTTCGTGGCTATCACCTCTGCTCACAGGGTGTTGGAACTGGTGGCGTTTTCTGGTCATACACCTTACCCATTGTTACACAAGGTTAAGGTGGTTCTTCGCCCTTGTTCATCATTCCTTTCTCTGATTTCCCTTTGAAAAAGGACATTGTGTTGCCTTCCTTGCGCCCTTGGTCAACACATCCTAAGTAATTTGCCTTATCTGCCCTGGATGTGGTTCGGGGGATTCGGGTGTATTTGGCAGCCACTGGGTCTTTTTGGAGATCAGACTCGCAGTGATCACAAATGGGCCAAGAAAGGGGCTGTCAGCTTCGTCTGTGATCATTTCTGGATGGATCAGACAGATGATGACTCTGGCCTATTCTGTCAGGGATTGGGTTCCTCCTTTCCCTGTTACGGTGCATTCTTCTCAGGCACTTAGTGCTTCTTGGGCCTTCTGTCATCAGGCATACGTTGCGCAAGTTTGCAAGGAGGCCACTTGGTCGTCGATGTACACTTTCACAACGTTCTACGAAGTGGATGCGCTGGCATCTGCGGATGCTTCTTTTTGGCCGCAAGGTTTTGCAGGCTGCTGTTTAGAGGGTCTATTCCCTCTTGAGGGGGTATTGTTCAGGTTGGGCTCCAGTTGTTCTGTGTTGAGCTCCTGTTACCTGGTTGGCTCTTGTGTTAGCCTTGGGATTTTTCGTTGTCCCACGCTTCATGTTTGGCACTGCTTTGGGATGTCCCTATGGTTGTGAATAATGGAGCGCTGTGTCTGTCAATGAACGAAAGAGAAAATGGGATTTTTGACTTACCGTTAAATCCATTTCTCTGAGTTCATTGACAGACAAAGCACCCATCCCTCTAAGGAGTTTTAATACTTCTGACACTGCTTGTTACTAAACTGAAGGCCTATAGCAGAGAGGGGGTGTATACCACCTAGGACTGCCCATAGGCGTAGCCAAGTCTTTTTTCTGCCTAGTGTCCTACTCCTGTAGGGGGCGGTATAACCCATTGGTTCTAAATAATGGAGCGCTGTCTCTGTCCAATGAACTCAGAGAAATGGATTTTACGGCAAGTCAAAAATCCCATTTCAGTAGATAATAAACACAGCAAATTTTACAAAATTCCTGCTAAATTCCTATTAAATATAAAAGCTTAACCTGTTTTGAGTTAATAAATAACAAATATTTGTAAATTTTAAATTGCGCCTATTTGAGAAATAGTGAAAATTGGACGTACACAAACATTTCTTTAAAAATCTGGAGGTTTTCCTTTTTCACTTACAGCTTTCAGAATTTGTAAAAGCCCCCCCCCCCCCCAAAACCATACATTTTCTGAAAGCACATGGCCAGTAAAATAAAAAAGGTGCTACTGATTTTTAAGGCACCGCAATATTTGCACAAATGTTTATCAAAACAATATTATCGCAAAAACTACACTAAAATTATTAATAGTGGATTCCTACATGGCAAAATGTACAAAATTCCTGCTAAATTCCATCCGACCGCCCCAGAGAGAACAGCGGGCTGTGTCTGTGTCCACTCTGCATCAAAGTGGACACAGACACAGACTGATCTGCTTGACAGAGTCTGCTCCATGTGAAAGGGGTCTTACCAGCAGCGGCCGCTCCCTTGAAGGGCGCCAGACTCCTGTATGATCATTTGCCATCCCCCAAAAAAGTCACTGGGTGTCCTTTTTAAAATTTCTTTACAGTTATATATATATTTTTTTTTTCTTTTTTTGAGACAGAGAAAGGTACTGGAGATAGTCAGTCAGTCATTTTCTGTGCAGCACTTTACTTGATTGAATAAGGAAACTGTATAGAGAGTCTCTCATTCATTAATAAAATGACAGTCTGATACATAGTAACACTCGCAGTTTACTATGGATCAGCTGTCAGTGGGACATATAGGAGCGATCTATAGTGATTGCTGCCTGCACCCCCTCTACTATGGGGGGGGGGGGGGGATTGGTAAACACATCTTTACCAAGACCCAACTTCACCCCCACCACACCGCTACCCCCGCGCTCCCCAGCCTGACAGCCCGCCGGAGCTCAGTGTGGGCATAAGCTGCAGGCGGCGGGAGGGAAGGAGGGATTTGGCCACCTGCATGCATTTCTGTAGGTCTGTATGGCGTACGGGAAAGGGTTAAAGGTGGAAAAGTTCTGAAATTATTTATATTTGGCTCATTTTTTTTTCATCACAGAAACCTGATATTTTAACAGGGGTGTGTAGACTTTTTATATCCACTGTGTGTGTATATGTATGTGTGTATATGTATATATACATACACACATACATATACACACACAGTGGATATATAATATAATGTGTATATATGTGTGTGTATGTGTGTGTATGTGTGTGTATGTGTGTGTATATATATATATATATATATATATATATATATATATATATATATATATATATATATATATATATATATATATATATATATTAGTATGTATGTGTATATGTGTATATATAACCAAAACATGAACTTTAATGGCATACTAGTCTTAGTCCGTGGGGTTCAAAATTGAGTTGGCCCACCCTTTGCATCTATAAACGCTTCAACTCTTCTGGGAAGGCTGTCCACAAGGTTTAGACCTCTTTCACACTGAGGCAGTCTTCAGGTATTTAGCGCTAGAAATAGCACCTGTAAAGCGCCTGAAAACTGCTTACCATGGCGCACGAATGTTAAAGCCAGAGTGCTTTCACACTGGGGTGGTGTGCTTGTGGGGCGTTCGAAAAAATCCTGCAAACAGCATCTTTGGGGCTGTTTGGGAGCGCTGTATACAGCGCTCCCAAAACGCCCCTACTCATTACAATGAATAGGCAGCACTTCCGAAGCACCTGAAGAGCGCTTTGGAAGTACTGCAGCACGGCGTTTTTAACCCCTTCTTTGGCCGCTAGCGTGTGTAAAAAGCGCCCTGCTAGCGACCGAAAAGCGCAGATTAAACAGCTAAAACGAGCGGTGCTTTACAGCTAATGCACGGGCGGCCCCAGTGTGAAAGGGGTCTTAGGAGTGGGTCTGTGGGAATGTTTGACCATTCTACCAGAAGCACATTTGTGAGGTCAGGCACTGATGTTGGACAGGAAGGAGTGGCTCACAGTCTCCTCTCAAATTCATCCCAAAGGGGTTCTATCGGGTTGAGGTCAGGACTCTGTGAAGGCTGGTCAAGTTCCTCCACCCCAAACTCGCTCATCCATGTCTTTTATGGACCTTGCTTTGTGCACTGGTTTAAATCATTTGGTGGAGGGGGAATTATGGTGTGGGGTTGTTTTTCAGGGGTTGGGCTTGGCCCCTTAGTTCCAGTGAAGGGAATGCTTAAGGGGTCAGCATACCAAGACATTTTGGACAATTTCATGCTCCCAACTTTGTGGGTACAGTTTGGGGATGGATGAGCAAATTTGGGGTGGAGAAACATGATTGGCCTGCACTGAGTCCTGACCTCAACCCAATAAATCAGAGCGGAGACTGCGAGTGTGTGTGTGTGTGTGTAATATATATATATATATATATATATATATATATATATATATATATATATATATATATATATAATATAATTTTTTTTTTGGTGGGGTCAAAAGACCACCTGGGACCTTGTATGCATAAAGAGCCCACATTAATGGATTGTGTAGAGTAGTCATTTTGAACTTGCTGATCCTTTTTAGATTTCTACATATTGAATGGTGCATACAGGTATTTGTTTGCTCAGTATTGTTGTGAATTTTGTATCATTCCAAATAATACATTCACATCCCTTGTTCTTATCTACTTCAGGAACTACAGTCACAGTCTTACATTTATTCAAGAATTTGCCAGTAAGAAAACAATATTTTTCCACCACCAAGAAATGTAAAGCAGAGCTCAAAAAAGTTCAAGACCTTCTAATGGCATATGGAATTATTAAACCAGGCCTTAGGATTGTGCTTGTACACAATAAGGTTAGTAAGTTGATCTGCCTGAACTGATCTTATTACCGTGATTTGCTTTCAGTGCTATTACAGCCCATTACATTATAACAGAACACTACCTTTTCATTATTAAGGCTATCATGTATACACAGTACACCATACAGCCTCATCCAGCCCAACTGTAGCTTGCTGTTGACAAAACCTCATCCTGGATCAGCCCGAAAGCCATAGTGCACTCAAGTGAAACAATTGTGCATTTGAGAAAACCTAATTAAGCATCTGACGACACATCTTGTGTCCATTTTAACCTTTGGTATGCTTTGTAGCAAAACCAAACCCAATCCTACCTATGACAATACCTTATCATACATCTGACAAAACCTCTATACATCCAGAAACATCATAAAGCTGACAGGACCCCAGTGTACATTTGACATCATCTCAAATATGCACTAGAGGGCACACTTAACAGTCATGCTGAAGTTTCGTAATTGAGGCTCCTTTATCTCTCGTCCTGAATCAAAAACTCATTACAAAGATGTTATGTGTTATAGCCACAAGAGGGTGCTCGTGAGTTTCATTGAGTCAAATTATGTTACTACATGGCAATGTCCTCTAACTTTTTTTCCCAGCCTGTGTGCTCTAACCAGTTAGAAAGCAGTTGCTTTTATAGAAAGAATAGAGAAGGACTTTGTTGGCTCTGGGTTAAGGGTAAATTATTACATTTTATTCTTTAAACTGCATAGCCTTTTTTAGGTATGAAGCTTCTTACTATTCCTCACCAGTTCTAAAAGAAGGCTTCAGAACCTCTTTGGCTGCCCTGATTCTGTAATCTCTACCCCTTTATCCTTTATTTCCAAACCAAGCCCAAAACCAAATTTGCAGGGAAGAGTAGAACCTCTTGTCAGTTTTTTATGCAGTCTGTGTCCTTAAAGCCTAATTTTAATCCTCTGTGAAAGGTCTCCCTCCTTCATTCGTTGATGGAAATTATAGTACAGCTTCTATGAACAAAGGAGGGGAGGAAAGGGTGGGCATAGTCGGCACTCTTGACCAGTGCCCATGAGAGGACCTTCGGCTCTGTTAACCCCCACAGCACTGGAACACAGCTGCAGTGGGTGTATGGGAGAGCAGAGGACTTCAGATTTCAAAGAACAACGCTAGTGCTAATCCATAAGTGCAATTCAAAACAGTATGTATATGTGTTCTAACCACAAAATAATAAATGACTCAATCGTGCTAAACATCTATATTGTGCAAAAAAACTCATAGATAGATAAAAAAGTTCATAAGAATACAATGTAAAACAAACACCAAGTTCCTTAAGTGTTAGGAGCTGTCAGTCATGTATATGGATGAGAACTAAAGCCCAGTGCAGCTGCAAACCACTGGAAAATGGATAACAAGAAACAGAAGACAACAGAGCAGCGCTCTATGGTTAAAGTCATAAGTAAAAATGCGATTATTACACTTGAGAAAGGTAAGGCAGAGGGCTGTCACATACCCCCCTTCCACCGGGCTTCCACCGTTGCTTCACATGGTTCATTACACCTCTTCTCCATGCCTAACCAGCAAGCCATCTGGATGATGTTAACCCTTCCCTACCCGGATGTCATTGTGGTACCACTTATTTTAATACTAGTATCCTATACTGGCTATATGCTTTTTATGACTGATTTCTGCAATGTTTTTACATTTTGCGGTTGTTGTTCACCTTTCTCGAATGTAATAAACAAATTTTTACTTAGCCAATGGTTTACAGGTACATATAAATGTGCATAGATAAAATTGTCCAAATATGTGTTAAAAGATGTTTCAAAATCTTGAACCAATATTTTTATAAAATGATGTTTTCTATCAACCACCACACCAACAATTATTGTATGTTTTTAAATAAACATTTAAAATGGTTTTACGCTGTGGGAACTCTTCTCCCCACCACTTGGATGGACTTATGGGTTTGTGAGTATTGGAAGGAGACAATTGCAGATACTGCAAATTATTACTCCTAGGGGGAATGCTTTAGGCTGGGTTCACACTTACTGCAGCCGCGGCTCACAGCAGGGGGTCCGGTCAGTCCCTGTACACCGAATTAGGTGCTGATCAGGTCTGAATTTCTGCCTGAATTCGCACTTGATTCAGAGCCAAAGAAACACAAGATCCTTGTGCAATCCGGACCGCGGCAGCCCCGGAGGTGTGTAAACCGCCTCCATTGTGAGCCAGACATGCTCTCCTGTCATGTGAATTGGATGCGAGAAAACGCGCATCCAGTTTGCATAAGTGTGATCCCAGCCTAACTGGCTGCTTTATACCATTACCAGCATTTGCCTCTGGTGAGTTCATTTAATTCAGCTGGTGGTGGATTCACGTGGTGGTTGATAAGAAGGCATTTTATAAGAATATTGGTTCAAGATTTTGAAACCGCTTTTAACACATATTTGGACAATTTCATCTATGCACTTTTATATGCATTCATATAAACTTTTTTGATTAACCAAGAGTTTTATTTATTTATATATATATATATATATATATATATATATATATATATATATATATATATATATATAATATTTTGTGGGTAGAACACATATACACACTGTGTTTTAAATTAATTGCATTTATGATTTGGCACTAGCGCTGTTCTTTGGTACATTTAAATATATCTAAGAGAAGTCTGTCTGACTCCCAGGATTACAGGATTGGACAATCTATGAGTGTTATTGGAGATATGCTTGTTTCATGTGGGCTATTTATTCCATTTAACAGTACTGCATTTTATATTTGATCCTACTAAATATACAACCCCAAGTCCAAAAATAGGGTACTGTGTAAAATCTACATAAAAACAGAATGCAAAGATCTGCATCAGGAAGAGCCATGGTGTATGAAGTAGAGAGGAGACATTGCTGGAACTGGCAGCACAATAGCTGTGGTACCTGCCGTTCTGTCCTGAATGGTGGTGTTACAGTTGATCATGGGTTGCCTTAAAGGGACCGATACCTGGAAAAAAAGGGAGCTTACCTGGGTTTTATAATAAAGCGCTTCTGTTGCTATATTTTTATGCAGCCATATCCTCTGTTGAGCGCGGAGTGTTGATGGTTTCTGCATTGTGGATATCATGAAGTTGTTTGTGTGGTTTACATACTATTGGTGGAAGTTTATATGAACTGGTGGATTTTTTTTAATAACGATTTATTTATATGTACAGTATACTGTAGATGAATAGACTTTATCAGTTTTGCTCTGATCTCCTTCACTTTACTTGTATGAATTACTATTTATTTTTTATTTTTAATTATTTATTTGTATTCGCATTTTGGCCCTGCACTTTGTACTTAAATAGCAAAAACTCAAAATGGTTGGGCGCTGCCACCTAGTAGTAAAGGGACTGTGTGGCTGCTGCTATTACCTAATGTGTTCCCACAGCCACAGTAAGAGATAAATGTGTGATAGCGCTGCCCAATGGATAACATCCTAAATTAAATGTATATAGAACTAAAAGTAAACGCAAATCATTGAGATAATAAAGTGCTGGTGCTAACATTCTATGGGAAAAGTGCAATACATGTGCAAAAAAAAAAAACACAAAGGAAATACTACTCCGGTAGTAATTCTTCTAAATTGTGCCCAAATAAAAAGTCTCTTATTCAATAATATGCTTCACAAATTAACACAGCGTTTCTCCACTCCATAGCCTGTGCTCCATTTACCAGGTGCAGTGCATGCTCACCTTCATCTTAGACCCACAAGGGGTCAAATGAGCATATAAGGGATCATTTCTGTTGCTCAGGTTCCTTTTAAAGCAATACAATTCCCCTTCTAAAGTGGCTCCACACTGTTCACAAGCAGCTCCAAGACAACATATGTGCACATTTTATAAGAAGAATTACTACTGGAGTAGTATTTCAAGTGGACTTTCCTTTGTTTTGTTTATTTGCACATGTATCAGCAGCACTTTGCATATTGAATGTTAGCACCAGCACTTTATTATCTCAGTGATTTGTGTTTATTTTCAGTTATTTATCGTTATATGTACATTTAATTTAGGAATGTATTAATTGGGCAGCGCTGTTGCACTTTATACTTACTATTCACTTTGGAGGGTTTTATATTGACCTTTTTCCACGCTGCCCTTTTTTTTTTTTTTTTTTTTTTTTTCCATCTGGCACTGACTCATACATTTCCATAACTATAATACTGGAACACGCTTTTATTGGCTTCACTACTATTTTCAGGCAGTCTTTGACAGTCTTGAGTACCAATGCAAAGGCAGTATTTTGCAATGAACAGCAATACAAAGTCAGAGTTTTACAATGAGCACCGATGCAAAGGTAACATTCCTGCTAAACACCAAAGCAGGGTTAGTGATGCTGCTGAGAACCAACGCAAAGTTAGTGTTGCAGCTGAACTCCAATGCATTTAATGCTAGTGCTGAACACCAGTGCAAAGTGAGTGTTACTGTTGAACACCATTGCACATGTAGTGTTTTTGCGATTCTGTCATTCATACAACCCCAATTCCACAAAAGTTGGGACGCTGTGTAAAATCTACATAAAAACAAAATGCAATGATTTGCAAGTATCATAAACCCATATTTTATTCACAAAAGAAAATAGAAAACATATCAAATGTTTAAATTGAGTAAATGTACCATTTAAAAAGTAGGTTTGAAATAAATGGCAGCAACACTTTTTTCAAGATTCATGAAGATCCATGTGGTAGAAAGTAGAGAGGAGACATTGTTGGAACTGGCAAGCAGAGTATCCATAGTACTTGCTGTTCTGTTCTGGATGGTGACAATTGCAGCCAATCAAGGGTTACTTAAAGGGACCGATAACTGGGCAAAAGTGGAGCATACCTGAGTTATATAATAAAGCGCTTCTGCTACTATAATTTATGCAGTCGTTTCCTCTGGTGAGTGCTTAATGTTAGTGATGATTTCTGCATTGTGGATATCACAAAGTGGTTTGTGTGGTTTACATACTATTGGTGGAAGTTTATTTGCATTATATACTTCATATGAACTGGTGGGATTTTTTTATCACTATTTATATATCGATGAATGGACTTCACCAGTTTTGCACTGTACTTGGATGAATTACACGTTTAATAATTTATTTGATCATTTGTTTGTATTAATTCTGGGGCTGCACTTTATACTTATCTTAACGTTATGAATTTGAGCAGTGGTAGATAAAAGTAATAGTAACACCACAGGAAGTCGGCAAATAAGTAGACATTTTGTAAGGTTTGAAACACTGGCTTGTATTACAACATTGGTATCTGAACGTAAAGCCCTAACACAGGCTCTGCTCCAAGAAAAATGCTACTCTTCTCATCCTGCAGTGTGACATCAGGAGCCAGAACTATAAGCTTAATGTCGGGCTGATGTTAATTCGCCCATCGGTAGCAAATCAGCAGTAGCTGCAGGGGAAACAATGAAGCCACTAATGGTCAGATATAAAATTGATGCAATGGCAGCAGGTGCCCTGGGGGAACCCTGCTATAAGTAATGCAAATTTCCACCGACTATGTTCATTAATGCTGTCCAAGGCATGGCACTTAAAATTATTTGGCAAGCTGTTAATCTGTATGTAAGACAGAACCTAACTTTACTTTTCAAAAACACCTGGGTTATGTGTATTGCTCTTTGATTTTAAGCGCAGCTATAATAATTGGAGACAACAGAAACAGCTTGCTTGGAGGCATGGTTTGTCTGATTGAAATCTCAGCTGAAGCCACCCAGGAGAAATCACTTTGAGTTGCTCCCTTTGTGTACATTTCAACTTGAGCTATTAGGGTCTGTAAACATGCTTTTTATAAAAGGTGGTAATTAGAAGAAAATATGTCAAAAGCTCTGCCAGCTAGCTTCATAAGACTAATATATGCATAAGCAATATTTTCATATTTATCGGGGAAAAAAAAAGAAAATAGTTTTACATTAATCAGGGCTAAAAAAAAAAAAACGACAAAATAATCCCTTAAAGCCAATCTGGATTCCAGCAATTGACAGATCCAGCATCAGGGCAGTAACGCAACAACTCATGTTTTAAGCAAATACAAATGCGAAGTATTGGAATGTTTGGGTTGTTTTTTAACATATAATATATTTTATATACTATAAAAATAATGACGTGCAATTTGTTATCTTAGGGTGAACATCAAAATACATTTGGATGGGTGGCAATTGGTTTAATAGTTAGCGAGTGAGGAAAAAGGGTGAAGGCCTCCGCTATCAAAATATAAAGTATGTTTCAATTCCCATGGAGGGTACAACATCATGTGGTTGGGTCATTTGGTTAGTGGTCTGGTTTAAAAACATTGGTTGTATTGGAAACATTGTGCTATCAACTGTTCATTTTAAACTGTACTCCTCTCTGTTCTGTGTTAAAATAGTCATGTGTATTCTGTTGATTACAGCTGTGTCTTTACTTGAGAGAGTAAAGTTTTGTTACTACACATTGAACACAAGAGGTTGGTATTGAGCTTTCGTTACACTTAATAATATCCTTGGCATTTCTGTGTGCTTTTAGCACTTCGTGACAGAGTATTCTTACAGGTGCAGGCGTGAAAAAGGATGACGAAAAAATCCATAATGTGTATGTTGGCAAAAGAGGACAGGGATGGTTAGGATATTAGTAATATAAATCATATGATAACTGCAGTCCTTGGTATAAATGTAGCTGCTGTGCAAGGTAACTGTGCCAGGAAGCTGAATGAGCACAAAGTTCAGCAGTGGGTTCCTATTCCATCTGTGGTATAGGAATCTTGATGGGGAAGCTGGCAGCCCTCGGGTCAGCATTTACTTGAAGATTGAATATAGTGTCAGCAGGTCAAAGCTCCAGAGATAAGCTGCTCTGAATTTATGTCAGGCAGAATTATGGCTTAATTCCAGGGTACAGGTACGTGCAGATCTGCGCTAATTTTATTTTAGCAGAAAAGTTTGCTAAAATATTATCATGAGAAATAGGTCTCCTTATTTAGGTTTCAATAACTAGTATTAGTTTCCATAACATTTCACTTTTGCACAGCATTTACAAAGGGCAAGTAGATGCAACTTCCTGTTCAATGTTTGGTCCAAATGCCATTTCATGTATAATTAAAAACAATAATAACTCGATTTACTGAAATTCTTTCATAAAGTAAGAAAATAATGATGGGCCTTTGGCAAAAAAGTGTATGGTTCTCTGCAACCCTATCTTTTAGTGATTTAGAGGCTATGTTTTATTAGGTTTGTTGCATACACTTACAACTTGAAGTGGAATTTAACTGTTCATTCTTAATTGACCCCCACCTCTGTTCTGTATTGTTAGTAAGGGAAAAAAAAAGACATTTGGTCGCTAGAAGAGACTGGCGGCGCGTCTGCACTTGTGCGGCGGATTTCTATGCGTGCACACAAATGCCACCAACTAACACACTGGCTCCTGGGATAGCTGTGATGTAACAATCCCGGGAGACAGCAGGGTCTGGCCTAGCTTGGAAACCTGGAGGTGCTGCATTGCAAATAGAATAAACATTTTTAGCATTTGTGTTAGAGGGAGGGGAGGGACAAGACATCGCTGTTTAGGTGAGTTAAGTTCCGTTCTAACTGCCTCCAATAGAGGTGCACCGAATGGAAATTTTGGTGCCAAAACCAAAAATGCAGGATGCACTTGGTTGAAAACCAAAAATGACAGTTTAAAAAAAAAAAGTATATTTTTTTTATATACATTTTGTATTATATTCAAATTTTTAATGAATATTGTGAATTTAAATGAATATGCATTTATTGTTGGCCATTATTGGCACCTTTAGCACAAGAAAAATTCAAGAAAAATGTATCCCTTTTTAAATTTGATGTATGTGTTCGCACTGGTCTGTTGTACTTTCATTGTGGTGTTAAAAATCCTGCTTGCTGCATTTTTGGTTAAAAAAACACACCAAAAACGCACCTTCCCATTGAAATGCATTGAAAACACAAGAACTCATCAATAACACACCCGTGTTACGTTTTTGATGCAATTTTTTTTTTTTTTTAATCACACGACCTATGAAAAATTGTGGAAAAATCCCCGTGCATTTTCTCTTATTGGCAAAATGACGATAACACCATTTTCGCCCCATATTTTTTGGCCGCCGAAATTTTGGTGCATCTCTAGCCTCTAGGTCTAGATGGACATCATATGACATCCACTGTACACAGCGGATGACCGATCAGTGTACCGGGATGCTGCCGGTACCATGTGATTGCTGTGACCAATCACAGCAGATCACATGGCAATTGCACACAATGGATGGCTTTCATTCATTGTGTACTATTGTGTTGCTCGCTGTGATTGGTCACACTGATCACATAGTAAAGACAGGACCAAACACAGCCCATCTGTACCACGTGATTAGTTGTGGCTAATCGCAACAATACACACTGATTTGAATGGACTCATTCATAACAAATTGTTGCTTGTGATTATAATGTGTGTAAAAAAAAAAATCCTGATCACCTCCCAGAGTAGTACAGTGTTACTATGGTAACACTGGACTTGGTTTTATATATATATATATATATATATATATATATATATATATATATATATATATATATATATATATATATATATATATATATATATATATATATATATATTATATTACATTTTTTTCATATTGTCTATAGTCTTTGTCCCTAATTGCCACTACACCATTATATGATGACCCCATACTGCACTTGTGACAGTGTGTAAAAAATTGTGAAAAAAAATATAATTCTTTCTGTGGAAAATTTGCCTGCTGGGACTGGTTGACCCCTTGGCCCCTACAAAGGTAATCCAAACTCCCCTAACCCTATTGCTCTATTACGCTAAAAAAGGATTATCATTTCTTCGAAAAAACCTCATGCCCCGACCATCACAACCTGCAAAAGCTCTAATACAGCCCTACCTCTTTATAAGCCTACATAAGCCAGTAGCAACGCTGTATCCTGGCCTAGGCCGACAAGGCCCAGGCCTAGGGCAGCACTTTGCAGGGGGGCAGCACGGAAACAGTCCCCGCCGGCTTGCGCTACACTGTTATAGGGCGTACACACGGTCGGACTTTGTTCGGACAGTCCGACAACAAAATCCTAGGATTTTTTCCGACGGATGTTGGCTCAAACTTGTCTTGCATACACACGGTCACACAAAGTTGTCGGAAAATCCGATCGTTCTAAACGCGGTGACGTAAAACATGTACGTCGGGACTATAAACTGGGCAGTGGCCAATAGCTTTGATCTCTTTATTTATTCTGAGCATGCGTGGCACTTTGTCCGTCAGATTTGTGTACACTTGATCGGAATTTCTGATAACGGATTTTGTTGTCGGAAAATTTTATCTCCTGCTCTCCAACTTTGTGTGTCGGAAAATCCGATGGAAAATGTCCGATGGAGCCCACACACGGTCGGAATTTCCGACAACACGCTCCGATCGGACATTTTAAGAGTTTGACCCTTTAAAAGGGCTAGCATCGGTCCTGCTAGCTCGCAGGTGCAGAGTGCTCAAGGAGACTGGGGTTCAAAGTCTTTCAGCTTCAAACAGTTGGTCATGTGGAGAGGGAGCTAAGCCTCAAATGTGGATTACGCTTTAGACTGTGGATCTCACGGACATAAAGTGGAACAGCAAAGGCAGTAACCTTTATGTAATAGGAACAACAGAGCTTACCTTCATTGAAGGCTCAACATCAAAATTATCATTAGATCGGAGAGACAGGCAACTTAAAAGGTAACTCCACTTTCTTGGGAAAAAAATAAAGCATATACAGTTGTGACACAAGTCATATTGTAATTGAATGTTATTAAAAATTACCTTTCCTTTTCAATCTACAGTAATTTTCTGTAAAATGCAATGCCATATGGCTACCTGGAGGCTTTCTGTACACAGACAGTGTACAGAACACCTCCTCCTGAAAATGCAATTTCCTGCTTGAGTGATTGGCTTACTGATTTTCCTAGAAGTCTGTAGTAAGATACAAATCAGATTTTTAGCATTCCCTGCAACAAAAATGTCATTTTTGGTGTGATGCTCCCAAAGGGAAATCTCGTCTAAAGGGATGCAGGCCTTGCCAATTTCCTCATTAGAGCTCTGTGGGCGCAGCAGCTAATTGATAATTATAAAAACACTCCCATACAGGTTCACTTTGCACATGGACATAGACTAACAAATAACTATTATATCTTCAGAAAAACAAAAGGTAGGAATCTGAAACAAAGTTTGTTAAAATCCGTGCAGTGTACATAGATCATTCAGAGGGGAATGTTTTTTTCTCAACACAAGTGGAGTTACTCTTAAAGCTCTCAACTTTTCCTGTAAAATGAGAAAATACACCCACTCTTTTCTTAACTTTCTTTTTGGTTGTTCAATATGGAGTGTGAAATCCCTAACCAATAGGGATTTGTAAAGATGATGCACAAGAAAGCCCGCAAACTGTTTGAAGACAAGCAGACTAAGATTAAGGTAAAGGTAAACTTATTTGTTTCAGATGGTGTCAAGCGTGTGTGGTGGCAACCAGGTGAGGAGTACAAAGACAAGTGTGTCTTGCCTACAGTCAAAGTAAAAGAAAATAAATGCTGTGATAAAACTATTGTGACATATAGTATTAATTGTGCATCAAAAAAAATAGACGATAGATACTCCAAATAACCGTATGTTATGTCAATGTGATGACATAACACTGGTGTAACATGCATACGAAAAAAACACAATGAAAAACTACAAGAGGTCTCTGAGTGTCTAATTAACTCCGGTAAATTACTAAACAAATATTCCACACAATGTGTAGATCGAAGTGACAGTATAAACGATGATTCCTCAACCCTCTATTCCGTAGTGACATAAAACCACGACACCCAAGAAGATCCTCCACCACTGATAATACTGCCCCTTACCAGCTTGCTAGATCTCTTGTTTAAGATCACGTATGCCTGTGGCTATTTCCCCAGCCCCAGGTCTCTGTATTTAGATAGCAAGGTGTTTCCAGATACTCCACTCAAGATATCCACAGCATGAATGGTATTCGCTCATTCCCCATGCAAGAATAGAAAGGCTTCCATAGTGTAATTCTTTAAAACCTTTTATTAATTAAAAACCAACTATATTGCACTTATAATTTAGCCGTGGGTATAAAAGCGTGTTTGTATAATGCTCGAGCCGGCCGGCTCTCAATCGCTGCCCGTTGCTTCCGGGACAAGCGTGGTTTGTGGCGACGTCAGCACGCCGCTCCTCCATACGTCGTTTCGTCACAGCTGATGTTTGGAAGACGTCACACTATGGAAGCCTTTCTATTCTTGCATGGGGAATGAGTGAATACCATTCATGCTGTGGATACCTTGACGCTTTTTTGGGGACCAGTGACATTAATACAGTGATCAGTGCTAAAAATATACACTGTCACTCTACTAATAACACTGGCATGGAAGGGGTTAACATCAGGAGCGATCAAAGGGTTTGTGTTCCTAGGGAGTGCTTACTAACTGTGGGGGAGGTGCTTTTACTACTGGAAGGGGTGGAATGGTGTTCCTGCTACACAGGATCCATGTCTTCTGTACTCACAGAATTACATTCTGCCTTGTTTACGTAGGCAGACTGTCATCCTGTCAGTGTACCGAACAATCGGCGGGTCCCAGCGGAAATCAGCTCCGCGGGACAAGCTGAACAGCTCCTGCTGTGTAAAACCAGAGTGGGAGCGAGCTGGTGACGGCACTTGCACCCAAAACCTGGAAGTTCAGAATCACGTGTATACATACGTGATTCTACAGAGAGCGGCCACCCTGTAGCAGTAAATCTGCTACGGGGCGGTCGTGAACCGGCTAAGTGTATCTATCTCTTCTGTTATTTTCAGAGTCGATTAGATATTTTGTTCCCCAACCATATAGCTGGTTCATTATATTTACCACTGCATATAGATATTCAAGAATAAATTAAAATAAAATAAAAAACAATAATCGGCCAACTGATCGATTATGAAAATAATTGTTAGTTGCAGCCCTAACTCGGGAGCAGTAGCAGACTGTGTTTTGGGGTGTAATTCTAAGTATGCCCATGATGTGTCTTAGAAATCTTATTACTTGACGACAAAAAAA
This sequence comes from Aquarana catesbeiana, assembly GCF_042186555.1. NCBI lineage: Eukaryota > Metazoa > Chordata > Amphibia > Anura > Ranidae > Aquarana > Aquarana catesbeiana. Next base: position 251,205,887 of record NC_133329.1, read on the forward strand.
AAAAAAAATACATTTTTATTCTCTTTCCTGCATTGGCGAAACATTACATTTTCAAAAGACGCTATGTTTTTTTTAGAAAATACCTTGGAGTGTTTACTTTTTAAAATGGGGTCATTTTGTGGGTGTTTCCACTGTCCTGGTGCTCAATGACCTCCAAAAATGTGATAGGTTGTCAGAAAATTAGATGCATAATTAATACTTAATGTATGCTCCCTAAAATCCGAAAGGTGCTCCCTGGATTTTGGGTGATGTCAGAGGAAATACCCTGCAAAATGCATAGTAATGCAATGCGTATAAAAATTTGTGTAAATTGCATGTCAAGGCGCAGAAAAATGCATGTCAGCACACGTCGGTGGAAGGCAATGCACAACCATCTTTTAAGCATTTTAATACAGGATTATGTATGTGTGAACAGGCCCTTAAGAGATTTGATTTACTTGACAAGATTTAAATTTGTCTACTCATTCTTGAGAACTTGACATCTACACAGCTTTGGCAGAAGCTTTTCTCTCCTGCAGTTTAGTAATAGTTAGATCTTGTTCTGCCCCCAACCTGTAATGAACCATGCAGGAGAAGCAGCAGTCTGAAGAGATCATCTCTCTGGCACTCTACTTTCTTCTCCCATCAGCAAGTTCCTTGTTCCTGATAACAACCCCCCTCCCCCTCTTCATTTTTGAATGGCCCTATAAGGACAGGAAATGAAGGAAAAGATAGGCTATAAAGTGGAAGTCCATGCAAAAACTAAATTCCCTGCATCTATAGACACCACGGATCTAACACTAACCTCTGTATCCTCTATTCCGCCGCTGGAGATTCGGTCGGAGCGGGTGTGATGGGCTTCCAAAAAGGTATGTATACTCATTTTTTCTTTACAGGGATAGAGAGGTTAGTGTTAGATACCTGGTGTCTATAGATACAGGGATTTTAGTTTTTGCATGGACTTCCACTTTAAGTCTTGTTTAGTGATACCTGTCTTCTCTGCTTCTGCACTCAGGGGCTTTAAGAGTGCAATATAGAAGTCCTTTTTGCAAAATTATTTGGAATGTCTTATTGGGTTAACATTTTCACCATTTAATTGAGAGGTTTAAAAATCCCTAATCTTGTATGTCCTATGTTGTTTTATAATTCTTGGCAATAACCCAGACTTTAAGTAGGCATGCTGAAAAGCAATAACTTGCCATGGAAATTTGTCATGGAAATTTGTAGCAGATTTCACAGTGCAATCTTAGTTAAAATGTTCAGTTCATGGCAAGGTCATAGGTCACAGTCATGTACAGAAGGCACCTGCATTCTGCTGGGATAGGAAATAACACTCGTATTTGTTTTCAGTGACAGAATACTTTTGTACAATGCACTATAGGTGTTGATTACTGTACGATGTACATTTTTGCACATCCGCTTAAAATACTTTACATTTTTTTAAATTAATTTTGGAACATTTACAATGATCGAACTGCAGTTTCAGTATTTTTGGCTCTAATGAAAGTGCCATGGAGAGGTGTCTATTTTGAACATATTGTTAATGACCGATATGTCTTTGGAAACATGCTGTCAGCCTCCAGGGTACATTATTATAATGTCTGGATTTAACCTTAAACCCTCTTAGTGTAAACCAGCACAGTGGATGATTTTGCAATTATGGCCATTATGATATTTTTCTTTAACTCTAAAAATTGTAAGAAAAGGGTATTCTATAAAATCACATATCATAACCTTCAGAGTATTATGTAATTATATTTCTGCTTACATTTGTTTTGATGTATTTGCTGTAGAAAATATCAATCCGACAACGATATTCTATTCAGACATTGTGGTCTTCATGTGCATGACAATGGAGAGTTTACCTGTAACAAGTAATGGTACTATTTTATTTCCAATTTCTATTAAATGTTTACATTGGGTATTGAAAAAAGGTACAGGTTAAAGCGATATTAAAGCTTTATTTTTAAAAAATGTAAATAACACATGTTATGCTTACTTGTTCTGTGCAATGGTTTTGCACAGAGGAGCCCCTATCCTCTTCTGGGGTCCCCCCGCTGGGCTCCAAGCTCCCCCCCCACCCAGTGCTGCTTTTTATAAGGATACCCGTGTGTGCTTGCTACCGCGTCACCCTGTCTGCGTCTATTGACACAGATTGGGCAGCTCGGCCTTGCCCCCCACTCGCTAGTGGACAGCAGTGGGAGCCATTGGCCCAGGCAGGAGGGAAACTCCGGTTGAGGGATCAGGCTCAGGTAAGTATAAGGGGGTCTTTTGCAGCACAGATGTTTTTTTTTTTTTCCTTAATGCATAGAATGCATTAAGGTGAAAAACCTTAAGGCTTTAGAACCATTTTTTTTTCAGTACACCATGTATTTAATTTGTAAATGATAGAACTGCCTAACAAGAAAGTTAATATACACTGTAGGTAATACTTATTATTGGCTGAATATATTTTGGGGCAAGCTTTACTCCTGCTCAGTTGTTATTCTTAGACCCCTTTCACACCGAGCCGCCTATAGCGTCGGCGGTAAAACGCCGCTATTTTTAGCGGCGTTTTACCGTCGGACTTGCGGCGCATTTCGGCCGCTAGCGGCCGAGAAATGGCTAAAACCACCCGCAATGCGCCACAATGGCGGCGTTTTGCCAGCGGTATCCCAGCGCTGCCCGATTGATTTCAATGAGGAGCAGCGGTGAAGGAACAGTAAACACACCGCTCCTTCACCGCTCCAAAGAAGCTGCTGACAGGACTTTTCCTGACGTCCTGCCAGCGCAGCGCTCTGGTGTGAAAGCCCTCGGGCTTACACACTGGAGACAATGCTGCAGCTGTTTGAGGGTGGATTGCAGGCGCTATTTTTAACGCTATAGCGCCTGCAAAACGCCCTCGGTGTGAAAGGGGTCTTGCACATGACAGTAGGTCTGCAGAGTATTCATGACATTGTGTTAAAATATATTTAATTATCAAGCGTAAGTTAATTTGCGTGTTTCCATTCCTGCTAATGCTTAGAACACAGCACAGCACCTTCGGATTGACCTGAGGTTGGTGACGGCTCATGCACAGATAATTGACTGCATTTTTATGGAAGCAGCCCCTTTTGTGCTATGGTAAATATTGTGTGTGTAGGACACCCCAAGATCAGCTCCAATAAACACCTTTTTACATACACAGGGCAGCACCACAGTGCACTTCAGCACCCTTTACTATATTTAGACAGTGTCTGGTTTTGTGTAATACATGGCTTAGAGCTGCCTTTACAGAAAAAAACATGTTTTTTTAATGGTTTTGTACTTGAAGTTATGTTGTCAGTTTGTTGCAGGAGGACCTTCTGAGTCATATCCACAACTATGTCTCTGCCCAGGCTTTGTGTGAGATAGTGGTGATGCCATTGCTACTTTTACAAGGAAATATCTGGCTATTTAGTGCAAACAGAGTGGATTTATATTCAATGTGGCTGTTGAGGAATACATTTAATGTTCTTGTGTGGAAGATCAACTTTAAAAGAGTTGTGAACAAAAGAGAGCTAAACATGGAGTATGTAGCTTCTGCCGTGGACCCCTCTGATCAAATGCTGTAAAAAGCTGTTCTCAACTGAAGCTGAACCACAGCTAATTATTTTTGTTCCCCAAACCTTTTCACTGCATTACCTTATCTAGCACCCATTAATGTCATCATTGGGTCTCTGTGCCATGCAGGCCGTTCATGGCTGTGGGCCCTGTACTTAGCTTCCTGAAAACATCACAGCACCCTGCCTCAGTACTCTCTCAAGTACCCTCAGCCCTTCTGCAATTTGAGGCCTGGCTTTTGGAAGGAGCTAAGCAAAAATAAAATGCCTTGATAACTGTGTGTATGCCTGGTGGGGTAGGCATTTCTTGGCAGGCTGTATTTTCTTGCAGACTGTCCAAAGTAACCCCCACGTGTAAAATGAAAATTGCTCTGTGCCTCAGATAAACAGTGGTCTGGATGACGCCCTGTGGGAGGACGAAACGCGTTGACGTAATTTCCGGTTCCGAGACTATCAGACGTCACTTTCGGTTATCGGTGGAACGCACGCTATGAGCGGCGTTTTTATATTCACAGCTCTCTGACATTTTATGCCTGATTTTATCTTGCTTTTTGTAAGTATCCATTTTGTACGCGCAATAAATCTATTGCCAAACGGTACTTCACTATAGTCCCTTCCTTTCATTACGGTTTTGGGTACTAAATATCTCGGCTGAGTATCTATAACAAGTGAGATATGCCTAATGATTTGATGCCAAGCTGCCATCCCTGGCCACCATTGTAAGCCTGAAGTGACCCCTAAACTGAAAAGCTAGGGGTCCATTCCATCCGGTGAGTGGGGACACAGGAGGGGGTGTTTTTGTGCACCTTGAAAACTCTGGAGCACTTTTCACTTTTTGGATTGGAGCACATCAGTCACTTTATATGGACATTCACTTTTTATTGTTTTTCACTATATTCATTGATGTTGTGTTTGCTAGCGCTGTAGTTTATATCTTATTTTGTTTGCCAAGTGAATAGCACTTTGTGTACAGCAGCTGCACTTTTTCATTTCTATATATGCTTATTTGTTATATTTGTCACACCATTAACGCGAGTTTATATATTTAGAATATTTTATGTTCAGATAAACAGTGCTCTAAGTGTTTGATATATTACATAAATATTGTTGAATTTCTGATAATTGTTGCAGTTAGTATGTGTGCTAAATACGACGCAGTATAACTTAGAAAAACATATGTGAACCGTGCATATCACAAACATACAAAATTGAAATATATAAACTGTGGTAAAATATCTGACTTATAAAATCATTTTTTAATGTTGGTCCCAGTGTGGTGTGGTGGTTCAACATAAAGTGCCAGTGCTACTTATAAACAGAACAATGTGCTCCACTCTACAGTGCTTCTGGTGTACAACATGGACTATCGCTTACCATGTATAGATGACCAACTATCTCTAGTATGGCCAATAGCACTTGTGGGGCATTCCCCTGTTTGGTCGACACTGCTTAATTTTGCCAGATAATGCTCAGCATACGCAATATTACCACTCAAAGGGAAGGATGAGAGGGAGAGAATCTCATAGCATAAAACCACTCCAATAAGTTTATTGATAATAGGATACAGAAATACACTGACTTGCTTTTGTGCCTTTAAAGCCGGCACCTGGTGTAAACAGCTTTGTATGTGGATGAATGATGGCCACCACTCGCTATGAAACTAGAAGTGAGGTCACCGCCCGGAAATGACATCAGCGAAAGCTGCTTCACGCCTACGCAAACCAAGCTTCAACGTGTTTCAACCTGATTGTTTGCCGTCAAGAAGCTAGATTTCCACCACGATCGTTAATGGAGTCATACCCTTTGGGCATTAACTCTTGGTTTACCAATTAGAATTGCACCAGGACTTGGAATGCTGAATACACTCAGTGTTGCCACACAATTGTATTACCAGTACATTATTATTCATATTTCTTTATACAAATTACAACGTGTGACATAACTTTAATGTAGATTGTAATATTATGCTAAAATTTTAACAAGTTTAAAAACAGCTTTGTTCTAGTCTCCTGAATGTAAACACGAAAACGATGTCACAACGTCACTTCCGGTTTACCCAGCTGCCAATGGCGCCAGATTTAAAAAGATATACAGTTTTCAGAATCGCCGTTTTCGGCGATCTGAATACTTTGAAGTGCAAAGGAGGTCTTGGAGGTCTTTTAGAACCCCGATCCCTCCATAAAGAGTACCTGTCACCACCTATTACTGTCACAAGGGATGTTTACATTCCTTGTGACAGCAATAAAAGTGATCAAAATATTTTTTTTTTTTTTTTTTTTTTAAACACAATTTAATAATATAAAAAAAAATTCGAAAAACCTCCGTCCCCGCGACCTTGCGCAGCAAAGAAAACGCATACGGAAGTCGCGCCCGCATATGTAAACGGTGTTCAAATCACACATGTGAGGTACTGCTGCGATCGTCAGAGCGAGAGCAATAATTCTAGCACTAGACCTCCTCTATAACTCTAACCTGGTAACCGTAAAAAAAAAAATTTAAAGCGTCGCCTATGGAGATTTTTGGGTACCGTAGTTTGTCGCCATTCCACGAGTGCGTGCAATTATTATTATTATTATACAGGATTTATATAATGCCAACAGTTTACGCAGTGCTTTACAATATAAAAGGGAGACAATACAGTTATAATACAATAAAATACAAGAGGATTAATAGGGCCCTGCTCAGAAGAGCTTATAATCTAATAATTATAAAGTGTGACATGTTTGGTATCTATTTACTCAGCGTAACATCATCTTTCCCATTATGCAAAAAAATTGGGCTAACTTTACTGTTTCGTTTTTTCAAAATTCATGAAAGTGTCCCTTTTCCCAAAAAGTCGTGTTTAAAACAATGTTGCACAAATACCGTGACATAAAATATTGCAACAATTGCCATTTTATTCTCTAGATTCTCTGCTAAAAAAAAAAAATTATGTGTATATATATATATATATATATATATATATGTTTGGGGGTTCTAAGTAATTTTCTAGCAAAAAATACGGATTTTAACTTGTAAACACCAAATGTCAAATGGGCTTAGGCATATACTATATCCTATCAGACTCCATTATTGTCTGGTCATAATACTGACATTTAGAGAGAGGAATAAAGATAAGATATTACTGTGGTAAATTCATTAGAACTTTATATGGTCTGATATTGGATAAATATATAAACTATTAAACATATATGTAAAATTAAGCCTACTTTGTTTAAAATCCCATGTCTTTATCGTACATCACGGAACACAGAGCCACAGTAATTACTGTATGGGTTATATAGGCACTAGGGATGAGCCGAACACACCCCCAGTCCGGTTCGCAGCAGAACATGCGAACAAGCAAAAAATTTGTACGAACACCGTTAGTCTATGGGACATGAACATGAAAAATCAAAAGTGCTAATTTTAAGGGTTAATATGCAAGTTATTTTCATAAAAAGTGTTTGGGGACCCGGGTCCTGCCCCAGGGGACATGTATCAATGCAAAAAAAAAAGTTTTAAAAACGGAAATTTTTTCAGGAGCAGTGAGTTTAATAATGCTTAAAGTGAAACAATAAAAGTGAAATATTCCTTTAAATTTTGTACCTGGGGGGTGTCTATAGTATGCCTAAAAAGTGGCATATTTTTCCCGTGTTTAAAACAGTCCCTGCACAAAATGACATTTCTAAAGGGAAAAAAAGTCATTTAAAACTACTCGCGGCTATAATGAATTGTCTATGGGAGAAATCAAAAGTGCTAATATGCATGGTATTGTCATAAGTGTTTGGGGACCTGGGTCCTGCCCCAGAGGACATGTATCAATGCAAAGAAAAGTTTTAAAAACGGCCGTTTTTTCGGGAGCAGTGATTTTAATAATGCTTAAAGCAGGGTTCGACAAATCCCAGGCGCCAGGTCTGCATGGCGACTAGAAGTCGTGTCCTGGCGCGTGGGGTCTTGGCTGGGAAGGTGGAGATGGCCCAGGCCTCATATGCATTCCAGACACAGAGTACTGCCCGTCACTGTCATCATTAGGGAAGGCCTTTAGCGGCGGCCGAGGGGATGGAGCAGCCAGAGAGCAGCGCGGCAGCTACTCACATGGCTGGAGGAGCAAGCGGCCATCAGAGTGCAGTCCAGCTGGGGATCCGTGGCGGCTCGTCATCCCTGCTGCTGTCACTCTCACACAGGGTATTACTGGAACAGGCCCGGCTGAGGGAGGTGGCGACCAGGCTCAGGGACATGGGGGCTCCGGAGTCGGTGGTTTCCTGGCACAAGAGCGCCCTGCTCCTCTGGAGGGAAGAGAAGCTGAGCTGCGGAGAAGTGCTGAGCTGGGAGCAGTTCATAGAAATGCTGGAGAGCCGGGCCAGCGGCTGGGTGGAGTGCGAGGAGGTAATCCCCTGCCTGCCGGCATGTCGGGCACACACTGCACACAGCAAAAGTTTTTTGTTTTTTTTTTATCAATTAGATGCAGAATTTATAAATCTGTTTTTTGGTTTGTTTTTTTAATATATTTTTTCCTTTTTGTTTTTTTTTTAAATTGTTTATCATATTCTATATTTTCCCATAGTAGGCTTGCTGAGCCTAGTAGTCCTTAAAACTTTTTATTGCATATTTCATTTGTTCATTTTCCTTGTGCAGCATTGAAGTGGATACTGGCAATGTATTATGAGCCCTGTGTATGAGAGCATGGCGCGCAGCCCTCTGCATGAATTGTCCAATACTTGAGAAAAAAGGTGACACCCCCCTGAAATGCGTCCCCGCCCCTATGTGCAGCCTTCTTAACAAGGACAATATATGATGCAGACGTTGAATCTGACAGTTTCCCCGAGCGGGCTCATTGCAGAGTAATACCAAAAAAAAAACAAAAAAAACTGGCTCCTAACTTTTTTAGCTGGCTCCTAGATTCAAACAAATTTTGTCAAACCCTGGCTTAAAGTGAAACAATAAAAATGAAATATTCCTTTAAATTTCGTACCTGTGGGGTGTCTATAGTATGCCTGTAAAGTGGCGCATTTTTCCCGTGTTTAGAACAGTCCCTGCACAAAATGACATTTCTAAAGGAAAAAAAGTAACTTAAAACTACTAGCGGCTATAATGAATTGTCGGGTCTTTGCAATACAGATAAAAATCATTGAAAAAAACGGCATGGAGGTCCCCCCAAAAATCCATACCAGGCCCTTTGGGTTTGGTATGAATATTAAGGGGAACCCCGAACCAAAATGTAAAAAATATTTGCGTGGGGGTCCCCCCCAAATTCCATACCAGGCCCTTCAGGTCTGGTATGAATATAAAGGGGAACCCTGCGCCAATTTTTAAAAAAAAAGAATGATGTAGGGGTCCCCCTCAAAATCGAAGGCCCTGGTATGGATTTTAAGGAGAACCCCGTGCCAAAATATAAAAAAAAAATGGCGGGTCCCCCCAAAAATCCATACTGGACCCTTATCTGAGCACCCTTATCCTGGCAGGCCGCAGGAAAAGAAGGGGGGACGAGAGAGCGCCCCCCCGATCCATACCAGGCCACATGCCCTCAACATGGGGAGGGTGCTTTGGCGTAGCCCCCCAAAGCACCTTATCCCCATGTTGATGGGGACAAGGGCCTCATCCCCGCAACCCTTGCCCGGTGGTTGTGGGGGTCTGCGGACAGGGGGCTTATCGGAATCTGAAAGCCCCCTTTAACAAGGGGACCCCCAGATCCCGCCCCCCGTTTGAAATGGTAACGGGTACATTGTACCCGTACCATTTCACAAAAAAAGTGTCAAAATTTGAAAAAACCACAAGACACATCTTGGGACAAGTCCTTTATTAAAAAAAAAAAAAAAAAATGTCCCACGAAGTCCATCATCTTCTTCTCTCGCTCCGCCGACGGACCGAAAAAAAATAATAAAAAAGATCGGCCTCCATGGGAGGCACCTGCCTTATGGCGCTTCAGCTCGATGACAGTTCTTTTCTAACTGAGGGCGGGGCCAAATGGTGACGTACCCGGGTGATCCCACCCCCTTCTGACGCACAGGGACTTCCCAGTGGCTTCCCCGTGGCGTCAGAGGGGGCGGGGCCATACACTCCATACACACTATTAGATTTTCTGCAGATTTTTGTCTTCAGATTTAACAAAACCATATAATATGAGGTCAAACCTTAAGTGTTTCAATTTTTATGCAACCAGGCAGGCCCTTGCACTACATAGTTTTGGTAAATCTGAAGACAAAAATTTGCAGAAAATCTAATTGTGTGGGGCTTTAGACTAAGCTTGGCCTTGGAAAAGGAGCAGAAGTGTCAGAATTAGATACAGCACTAACCAGGAAGGCTGTATTTTTTTTTTTCCATGGCAGCAGCTTGGAAGAACAAAGGACCAAATGTAAATTTTTACTTTAGGCTGTGTTTTTTAATAATTTTATTTGATTTTCATGTATTTACTGTACACACTTGCTCTTCTCTCTTTTTTGATACAAAAACATATAGAGATTTGAAAATGTAACCTCATTTTGTTGAAATTAATATCAACATGCACTTGTCAAGAGTCCAGTTTGGACATTTACCTCTCTTCAAAAAATGTAATCACATATGGCCTAAATTCATATGGAGTTGCAAAAAACATACAGTATATAAATTAGGGATGCACCGATACCATTTTTTTTACGAGTAGCGATTACTTTTTTTTTTAGTACTCGCCGATACCAATTTCCGTTACCTACCGCAACTGTTTTGTTTTCACTTCAGCAATGGTACAAAGCATTGAAAAGTTATTTACGAATGAATTTTTTTTTTTTTTTTTAGTTTTGTGCTTTTTCAATGTGAAATGTGTAAATATATGTTAATATATATGTTTGTTTAAAAATATTCACTAATAATAATTAAATGGAGGAGAGTAGGGAGTTAATTAAGGCTGATTAGAGTAGAGTAAATTGAGGGTTAATAAAGGGTAAAACGGAGGAACATTTGTTCATCCCTTTTGATCTGCAGATGAAGAAACAGAAAGATACAAAAAGAAACAATGTTTCTTTTTAGTGTTTTGGGGGCTGAGCAATGTTGTTAATAAACATTGCAGGCTGCTTTTTTTTTTGACAGCTCCAATTACCGTACTTCTTTAACACTTCAGCTGTCATATGACAATTGCACCATCAAGCAAAACTGTACCCAAACTAATTTTTTTTATTTTTTATAATTTTATTCCAACAAATAGAGCTTTATTTTGATGTTATTTGATCACCTCTGGGGTTTTTATTTTTTGCTAAACAAATAAAAAAAGACCCAAAATTTTGGAAAAAAATATTTTTTTTTCTTTGTTTCTGTTAACATTTTTGTGAACAAGTACGTTTTCTTCTTCACTGATGGACACTGATGAGGCTGCACTGACGGGCACTGATAAGGCGGCACTGATGAGGTGGCACTGATATGTGGCACTGATAAGCGACACTGATGGTCACTGAAAGGCTGGACTGATGGGCACTGATGGGTGGCACTGATGGGTGACACTGATGGGCATCACTGTGAAGGAGGCATTGGCAGGCATTACTTATGGGCACTGATTGGCATGATTTTTGGGCACAGATTGGCATCCCTGGTGGCCATGGGTGGAATCCCTGATGGTCATCAGTGGAGGGCATCCCTGGTGGTCCTGGGTGGGCATCCTCGGGGTGAGTGAAAAGCTTATACACGGCTCTTCCTGTTTACACCGTGATCAGATGTGGTTGAGTCTCCGTCGGAGACTCTTTACCAAGACTGACACGCCACACCACCAATCGCCGCTCGCCGGCTGTTATCCTCAAAGACGTCATATGACATCCAGTCAGGATAACTGAACCACCGCCCGGCCGTCATTTTGCTATAAGCCGGGCAGAAAGTGTCTCTGATTAACCCCAAATAAAGTTCAACTGTTCTAGTAGGTCTTTCCTTAGTCGCATCCTACAGCAAAAGCCATGGTCTACAGAGAGCTACCAAAGCATCAGAGGAATCTTATTGTTAAAAGGCATCAGTCAGGAGAAGGATACAAAGAATTTCCAAGGCATTAGATATACCATGGAACACAGTGAAGACAGTCATCATCAAGTGGAGAAAATATGGCACAACAGTGACATTATCAAGAACTGGATGTCCCCCCAAAAATGATGAAAAGAGGAGAAGAAAACTGGTTAGGACGGCTGCCAAGAGGCCTACAGCAACATTAAAGGAGCTGCAGGAATATCTGGGAAGTAGTGGCCGTGTGGTACATGTGACAACAATCTCCTGTATTCTTCATATGTCTGGGCTATGGGGTAGAGTGGCAAGACAGAAGCGTTTTCTTACGAAGAAAAACATCCAAGCCCAGCTAAATTTACCAAAAATGCATCTGAAGTCCCCCAAAAGCATGTGGGAAAATGTGGTATGGCCTGATGAAACCAAGGTTGAACTTTTTGGCCATAATTCCAAAAGATATATTTGGGGCAAAAAACAACACTACACATCACTAAAAGAACACCATACCCACAGTGAAGCATTGTGGTGGCAGCATCATGCTTTGAGGCTGTTTTTTTTTCAGTTGTCCCAGGAGCCTTAGTCAAGGTAGAGGGAATTATGAACAGTTCCAAATACCAGTCAATATTGACACAAAACCTTCAGGCTTCTGCTAGAAAGCTAAACATGAAGAAGAACTACATATTTCAGCATGACAAAGCATACATCCAAATCAACAAAGGAATGGCTTCACCAGAAGAGGATTAAACTTTCCATTCAAAGTGTCTTTTCCAGGCCGAATTGAATGGTACCCGGGCCTCGTGTCCGAAGAAACAAGGTTTTGCCTGTAACGCTTCTCTTTTTAGAGAGCTGGACCCTGGGATCCAGTGTTTAGTTTTAGTTTTTTCAGCCATATTTTCCTGGCCGGGTGCCTTACAGGCCCAGGAGTGTGGATCCCCCGATAACAAGGGGCCTCGGTTCCTGAAGGTTTTTTAACAGAGCCCACCGTGAGTGGTGCAGATTGGGTCTGTTTGGTTTACCACAGAACCCTGCAGCTGGATAAGGTAAGGGAGATTCCTAAGGAATTTTTCTAATTCTTGTGGGTCGGCGGTATGCCGCACTGCTCCCGCTGCTGCCTCCATTACGGCGGCTCTCCACCCACCTGCTCTCCTCCGCCTCAACCCCCCCCTCCACGTGCGATCCGGTCGGATCGGTGCCCCCGCCTGTATGGGAAAGCGGTCTTTTTTGAAAAAACATGAGGGGGGGCGGAAGGGGTGGTCGGAGAAGGGGGGGAGGGAGCATCAGGTCGGCGTGGTTCAACGCCCACAACGCGGGCCATGCATAGCTATAAAGGTGCACTTTTTGCAGGTGCGCACAGCTAAAGGAGGGACACAGAGCAGATGGATGACATGTAAGTGTGGGTGACACAGGCATTCCCCCTTAACTTTAGTGCCCTCTTGCTAGTCTGTTTCTGGACTAAGAATTTTGCCCTGTTAACCAGCCAACCTTTATTACCTCTTGATTGCTAATTGAAATCCACCCACCACCCACCCCCATCAGTATAAATATAAGCTTTTTTTGGGGGAAGCATTTGCAACTAGGGATCTTTCTTAAAGTGGGGTGATTTCTATAAGTGGAAAGCACTTCTGACTCCGCACTTCAGCGAATGCACAAAGCAAATGAACACAAGAAAAAACTTTGAAAAACACCAGACAGACATCAGGTGACCTTGTTTACCCTTTCAGCTCTTTCTCCTTGTAACCTGCACTCTCTCCCACTCCTTTTGACAGTGTGACCTCCATCCTTAAACTATCTCTCCTTCACCCCTCTTCTCCCCCCCACAGCATATATATATATATATATATATATATATATATATCTATATATATATATATATATATATATATAGATATATATATATATATATATATATATAGATATATATATATATATATATATATATATATATATATATATATATATATATATATATATATATATATATATATATCTCTATCTATCACCCTCTCTTCTGTCCTCTCCTTATTACCGCACCCACCAACTCCTGCTAATTCTAAATCCACACATACTAAAAATCTCTAAGACCCTGAGCCATGTCCCTTCATATAAATCCCACTCCCATATTACCTCCCTCACTCTCCTGCTTCTCTTAACCTCCGGAGATATATCCCCAAACCCTGGGCCTCTATCATTTAACTGTACCCCATGCACCCACCACCCTGCACCCTCTGGTAGCAGCCGCAATTAACACAATTTAGTTCCCATTTCTATTCTTCCTAAGATCAGACTCCCTGTCTCTTGTGCCCTTTGGAACTCCTGCTCTGTCTGCAACAAACTCACCTCTCTCCATGACCTCTTTATTGCCAACTCATTAAACCTGACCATTACCGAAACCTGGCTCCACAAATCTGACACTGCGTCTTCTGCTGCCCTATTCCATGGTGGTCTTCTCTGGACTCACTCCCCCAGATCCAGTGGACATAAGGGAGGAATCCTTCTAGCCCCACATAGCACCTTTCAGGTACTACACCCACCTCCCTCTCTGTCACTCTCCTCTTTCGAAGCACACTGCATTCGTCTTTTCACTACAGTTTCTCTAAGGATAGCTGTGATCTACAGGCCCCCTGGACCAGTATCAACCTTTCTTGAAGACTTCTCTGCCTGGCTACCCTACTTTCTTTCTTCTGAAATCCCCGCAATCATTCTCGGAGACTTCAACATCCCTATTAATACTAACACTCCTGCTAGTTCCAAACTTCTCAGCCTAACATCCTCCTTTGACCTGAAGCAATGGATACATGCTTCTACTCACTCCGAAGGCAATACCCTTGACCTTATTTTTTCTATCCATTCTCTCTCTCTGATCACCACCTTATTAGTTTCGCTCTCTCCCTCTCCTCCACCTCCTCTCCCTCCAACCGCCTAAAAGTTACCCGCAGAAACCTACATCATCTCAACCCTTCTCTTCTTTACTCTATCGACAACCTCTATGACAAAATCTCACCCCTATCCTGCACCAACCTAGCCACGTCTGTCTACAACACCTCACTTCTAGCCTCACTGGACTCAATGGCCCCCCTCACTACACACAGAATCAGGCCCGACCCCTTCAACCTTGCCAAACAGATGATACTAGAAGTCTGAAAAAATGTAGTCGTGCTCATGAGCGCCAGTGGCATAAGACTGAGTCTCAGAGAGATTTTAACCAATATAAATCTGCCCTCCAAAAATACAATTCCGGCCTCCTCACTGCCAAGCAGACCTACTTTATCACTCTCATTAGCAGCTTATCATCCCATCCCGTCCCCGTCAACTCTTCTCTGCCTTCAACTCTCTACTTTGTCCTCCACCGCCTCCACCCGCCAACTCACTCACTGCTCAGGAGATCGCCAATCACTTCAAACAGAAGATTGATACAATTCATGGGGAGATCTCTACTGTTCCGATACCCTCCACGATTCACACTTCATGCCCACAGGCGCAATCATTACTTCCCTCTTTCAACCCCACCGCTATAGACGAGGTTGCTAAACTACTTGCTAATGTCCACCTTACCACCTGCCCTCTGGATCCTGTTCCCTCACAAATGATACGTTCACCCTCTGGCTCTATGCTACACTCTCTAACCCACATCTTCAATCTTTCCCTCTCTTCTGGCATCTTCCCCAACTCTCTAAAACATGCACTTGTCAGACCCATACTTTAAAAGCCCTCACTGGACCCATCTAATCTTAACAACCTATGCCCCATCTCCTTGCTCCCCTTCTTATCCAAACTCCTCGAACGTCTGGTCTACAACTGACTGAGCGTCCACCTCGCTGATAATAGCCTTCTTGATCCCCTTCAGTCTAGATTTCGTCCTCAACACTCCACAGAAACTGCTCTCCTAAAACTAACAAACGATCTACTAACGGCCAAAACCAATCGACACTATTCTGTACTCCTACTGCTGAACCTCTCTGCTGCCCTTGATACGGTTGACCACCCCCTCCTCCTCAAAAAACTCCACGACTTTGGTCTCCGTGACTGTACTCTTCGCTGGTTCTCTTCCTACTTATCCAACCGCACCTTTAGTGTTTCCTACAACTCTACTTCCTTTTCTCCTCTTCCTGTCTCAGTTGGGGTCCCCCAAGGTTCTGTTCTTGGACCTCTCCTATTTTCAATCTACACCTCCTCCCTGGGTCAGCTGATAGGATCCCATGGCTTCCAATACCACCTATACGCTGACGACACCCAAATCTATATCTCTACCCCTCAGCTCGCTCCCTCTGTCTCCTCACGTATCACTAATTTACTATCAGATATATCAGTCTGGATGTCACACCACTTCCTCAAACTCAATCTATCCAAAACCGAACTTATAATTTTTCCTCCCCCATTTGCCCCTTCCCCTGATCTTTCGGTTAAAATCGATGGCCCATCCCCACATGCCAAGGTTCTAGGTGTAGTCCTGGACTCTGAACTTTCCTTCAAGCACCACATCCAATCACTGTCAAAATCCTGCCACCTCAACCTCCGCAACATCTCCAAAATACACCCCTTACTAACCAATGACACAACAAAGCTCTTCACTCGCTGGTCATCTCTCGCCTCGACTACTGCACCTCCCTTCTCATTGGTTTACCTTTACATAGTCTATCACCTCTTCAATCCATCATGAATGCTGCTGCCAGACTCATCCACCTTACCAATCGCTCTGTCTCTGCTACCCCTCTCTGTCAATCCCTCCACTGGCTTCCGGTCAGCCAAAGAATTAAATTAAAAATACTAACAACTACGTACAAAGCCATCCACAATTTAGCCCCCAGCTACATCGCTAGCCTAGTCTCTAAATACCAACCTACTCGTTCTCTTCGTTCCTCTCAAGACCTTCTGCTCTCTAGCTCCCTCATCACCTCCTCCCATGCTCGCCTCCAGGACTTTTCCAAAGCCTCTCCAATCCTATGGAATGCCTTACCCCAATCTGTCCGTTTATCTCCTACTCTATTAGCTTTTAGACGATCCCTGAAAACCCTTCTCTTCAGAGAAGCCTACCCTACCCACACCTAACAACTGTTTTTTTTAATTTTCTCTATCTGCTCACCCCCCACATTTATTACCTTTTGTTTCCACTTGAACCTCCCTCTAGATTGTAAGCTCTAACGAGCAGGGCCCTCTGATTCCTCCTGTATTGATTTGTATTGTAAGTGTACTATCTGCCCTCATGTTGTAAAGCGCTGCGCAAACTGTTGGCGCTATATAAATCCTGTTTAATAATAATAAAATTCCCAGGCACGTTTACTTAGCATCAGACTGAGCCTTGATAGCAGTGGCTAGAGCACCCCTGAACCCTTGGGACTTGAATTTAGTTCTGTTGGCATTACAGAAACAGCCTTTTGAGCCGATACAACATATTCCCTTGGTCCTTTTGACAAGGAAGCTAGTTTTTCTGGTAGCCATTTCCTCTGCAAGAAGGGTATCAGAACTGGCGGCTATTTCTAGTAAAGAGCCATATTTAATCATTCATAAGGATAGAGTAGTATTGCATCCTCATCCTAGCTTTCTACCAAAGGTGGTTTCAGGTTTTCATCTAAACCAGGATATTGTTCTGTCTTCATTTTTTCCAGAACCCTGTTCTACGGAAGAAAAGTCACTACATTCTCTGGATGTAGGGAGAGCGGTCAAAATCTATTTGGAGGCAACTGCTCAGGTTCAGAAAACGGATGTTTTGTTTGTGTTGCATGAAGGTCCTAGAAAAGGACAGGCAGCGTCGAAATCTAAATTGCTAAGTGGGTTTGGCAAGTAATTATTCAAGCTTATGGTTTAAAGAGGAAAGTTCCACCTTTTCAAATCAAAGCGCACTCCACCAGGGCTGTTAGTGCTTTATGGGCAGTGCATCACCAGGCCTCCATGGCTCATATCTGCAAGGCCGCAACTTGGTCTTCAGTCCATAGAATCTGGTGAATGCATCAGGTGGATGTAAGAAGGCATGAGGATATTGCCTTTGGGGCGCAGTGTGCTGCAGGCAGCAGTATAAGGTCCTCAGGTCTGATTGCACCCTACTTTTGTTTGTGTCTCCCTCCCCTCAGATAGCATTGCTCTGGGACATCCTATTCAGTAAATACTGTGGCTCTGTGTCCCGTGATGTGCGAAAAAGAAAATAGCATTTTTATAACAGCTTACCTGTAAAATCCTTTTCTTAGAGTACATCACGGGACACAGAGGTCCCCCCCTCTTCTAATACACGTATATTGCTTTGCTACAAAACTGAGGTACTCCCAGTAAGGGGAGAGGTTATATAGGGAGCTAAACTTCCTGTCTAGGGTGTGCCAGTACCCATCACCTAGAGGTGCCTATATAACCTATTCAGTAAATACTGTGGCTCTGTGTCCCGTGATGTACTCCAAGAAAAGGATTTTACAGGTAAGCTGTTAAAAAAATCCTATTTTTGTAATGACCCAGCCAGAGCCAAAGCCTGAATCCGATTGAAAATCTGTGGGGTGATCTGAAGAGGGCTGTGCACAGCAGATGCCCTTGCAATCGGACAGATTTGGAGTGTTTTTGCAAAGAGTGGGCAAATTATCGCCAAGTCAAGATGTGCCATGTTGATTAACTCATACCCAAAAAGACTGACTGCTGTAATAAGATCAAAAGATGCTTCAACTAAGTGTTAGTTTAACCACTTGCCGACCGCCATACGCCGATGTACGTCGGCAGAATGGCATGGGTGGGCAAATGGGCGTACCTGTACGTCCCTCCTTCAGAGCAGGTGCGTGGCTGCAGGTCCCACGGACTCAACGTCTGCCGGTGGCCCGCGATTGCGGCGAGGAGTGGCAGAACGGGGAAATGCCTATGTAAACAAGGCATTTCCCTGTTCTTCCTAGTGACATGACAGGGATCTTCGGTTCCCTGTCATCAGGAACAGTGATCCTGTCATGTCTTAATGAGCCCACCCCCCTACAGTTAGAACACCCTCAGGGAACACACATTTAACCCCTTGATCGCCCCTCCTAGTTTTAACCCCTTCCCTGCCAGTGACATTTACACAGTAATCAGTGGCTATTTTTAGCTCTGATCACTGTATAAGGCCTCATGCACACTGGACGTTTTTACAGCAGCTGTTTTTGGCTTCAGACATTTTTTTTTTTTTACAATCAGTAAACTCCCCATCATGTTTAGAGGTCGACCGATATATCGGCCGATATTTGGCGTTTTTTATTTAACCACTAAGCCACCGCCCACCGTCATATGACGGCGGGATGAGGCTTCTCTTGTTCTGGGCGGACGTGATCGCCCTCCCGAGCCACTAGGGGGCGCGCGCGCCCGCTGCGTCGCTCGGGACCCGGTGCGCGTGCCCGGCGGCCACGATGTCCGCCGGGCACCCGCGATTGCCGGGTAACAGAGCAGGACCGTGGATCTGTGCATGTAAAAACAGATCCACGTCCTGTCACACAGGAGAGGAGACCGATGGCGTGTCCCTTGTACATAGAGACACCGATTGGTCACCTCCCCCAGTCAGTCCCCTCCCCCCACAGAATCACCTCCCTAGGTCATACATTAACCCCTCGATCGCCCCCTAGTGGTTAACCCCTTCCCTGCCAGTCACATTTACACAGTAATCAATGCAATTTTACAGCATGGATCGCTGTATAAATGTGAATGGTCCCAAAAATGTGTCAAAAGTGTCCGATATGTCCGCCACAATATCGCAGTCACAATAAAAATCGCAGATCGCCACTATTACTAGTAAAAAATAAATAAATAAATAAAGATGCTATAAATCTATTCCCTATTTTGTAGACGCTATAACTTTTGCGCAAACCAATCAATATACGCTTATCGCGATTTTTTTGTACCAAAAATATGTAGAAGAATATGTATCGGCCTAAACTGAGGAAAAAATTTGTTTAAAAAAAAAAAAAATGGATATTTATTATAGCAAAAAGTAAAAAATATTGTGTTTTTTCAAAATTGTCCCTTTTCTTTTGTTTATAGCGCAATAAATAAAAACCGCAGAGGTGATCAAATACCACCAAAAGAAAGCTCTATTTGTGGGGAAAAAATGATAAAAATTTCATTAGGGTGCAGTGTAACATGACCGCGCAATTGTCATTCAAAGTGCGACAGCGCTGAAAACTGAAAAATAGCTTGGGCAGGAAGGGGGTGAAAGTGCCCTGTATTGAGGTCTTTAATCGGCATCGGCCGATTGTGCTGATAAAAAAGGCCAATTATAACTTCAGCGGGACTTGCAAATGATTTCTGTAATAGAAGTCAATGCAAGTTGCCTGAAGTCTTCTGTGAAGCGACTTCTCTCCTCCTCTGGGCAGCCTGCCAAATCTGATAAAAAGAACCTGAAGAGATACAATGTTTACACTTATAAATGGACTGAATTCTGTGTATAATATCTCTCAGTTTAACCATTTAAAGACTAAATCTTTTCTGACACTTACAAGTAAAAATCCTGTATTTTCTGCTAGAAAATCAATTCAAACCCCCAATCATTATACATATTTTTTTTAGCAGAGACCCTAGGGAATAAAATAGCGGTTGTTGCAATATTTTATGTCACACGGTATTTGCGCAGCGGTCTTTTAACGCAATTTTAAAAAAAAATACACTAATGAGTTAAAAAAACTAAGCAGTAAAGTTAGCCCATTTTTTTCGTCCAAAAGTTTTGATTACCTGTTTTTGTGTATTTAATATTTAAGATATAGTTTTTTTTTTTGTTTTTAATCTAAATTATACATACAAGTGAACTGATTGGAGGTTTGTTTTGTTTAATAAATGTTTAAATGTAAAAAAATTTCTGTATCACTTATTACTTAAGGTTGCTCACACACTGGAGCGGGCATGCGTTGACGGTAAAACACTGCTACTTTTAGCGCCGCTTTATCGTCATTTTAGCGGCGCCAATCAGCTGCTTGTGGGGCGCTTATAACCCAGCTAGCGGCCGAGGAAGGGGTTAAATGTGCCGCTGCCGTAACGCTTTGCAGGCGCTTCGGCAGCGGTGCACATTCATTTCAATGGGCAGGAGTGGTGGAGCAGCGGCATGCACCGCTCCAAAGATGCTGCTTGCAGGACTTTTTTTTAACATCCTGCCAGTGCATCGCCCGTTCTTTTTTTTCTTCCCTTCATCTCATAAAATCTAACACTTAGACCCCTTTCACACAGGGGCGTTTTTCAGGCGCTTTTGGGCTAAAAATAGCACCTGTAAAGTGCCTGCAATACAGCTCCCCTGCAGTCTCAGTGTGAAAGCCCGAGTGCTTTCACACTGAGACTGCAGGGGAGCCGTATTGCAGGCACTTTACAGGCGCTATTTTTAGCCCAAAAGCGCCTGAAAAACGCCCCTGTGTGAAAGGGGTCTAAGTGTTAGATTTTATGAGATGAAGGGAAGAAAAAAAAGAACGGCCTAACATATCGGCCCAAAAAAATCGGCATCATATATCGGCCACCGCGATTTCTAAATATTGGCGTCGGCCAGAGAAAAACCCGTATCAGTCGACCTCTAATCATGTTACCTTATGTGTCCATGCACACATAGGCTGTTATCAGCAGTTTTTGGCTGGGTCATTATTTGGCTTTAAAAATAAAAAAAAAAAAATTTAGTGGGTTTTAACATCAAAAAACGCTGATAAACGCTCAAAAACGTGGCTCACCAGCAGATTTGAATGTTTTTGCTCCATTTAAAAAAAAAAAAAAACGCTAATATGGAAAAACGCTAAAAAATGCTATTGCAAAAACGTTAAACGTTGAAAAACTCACTGCAAAGCTACTGGCGGTTTTTTTTAAACGTTATTTTAATGTCCGCGTGTGCAATACACACTTATTGCGATTTTTTTTTTTTTTTTTTTTACCAAAAATAAGTAGAAGAATATATATCGGCCTAAACTGAGATAAAAATGAAATTTGTTTTTTTTATATATTTTTGGGGATATTTTATTATGATCGTCGCTCCGATTAGAACGGTTCCATTGTACAGAACGGGAGGCGACTTGTCAGGCGGCTAGGTCGCCTGACAAGTCGCCCCCGTGTGAACCGGCTCTAAGGGGGCAAATTCTTCCGGGGCTGAAGTGGTTAGGGGTGTGCACACTCATGCAACCATATTATTATTTTATTTTTACTTCCCTCCACCTAAAATATTTCAGTTGAGTTGTACAGTTTATGTCACATTAAAGGTGGAAAAAGTTCTGAAATTATTTATCTTTGTCTCATTTTTTACATCACAGAAACCTAACATTTTATTAGGGGTGTGTAGACTTTTTATATCCACTATATATAGATATATATTTATATATTAAAAATTATCTTTATTTAATTTTTTAACATAGTATAAGCATGACACGTGTCAAGTAACAACACAAAAAAGAAAAAACACAAAATATAAATGAGCCATACATTGGCAAAAGTGGCCAGCATGGCCCAACAGATAATAAGGATCTATGTCAAGGCAGGAGCCCACAACAATTTCACATAAAGAATTAGTATTTTCCCATAATAATATTATACGGTATAAGCGCTATATGCAGTAAAATAGTGTTGATAACAAAGAGAGAAAGTTCTCACTCTACATGCAGTAGATGCATCATTCACCCATCTTCCCCACACTTTGTCAAATTTTGCCAGAACCTCTCTACTGGCCAGTAGTGTATTTAGGTTTTGTGCTGCCCTCGAGTGAGAACACTAGTTCTGAGGGCCTTGGGGGGGGGGGGGGTGGGGGGTGCAATGGATTCCCTTAATTTGCATAGATTTTCTCTCACATCCTGTTTGGCTATGGAGCAGGAAGTGAAGGGAAACCTCTGCAGTGGGACAGGGATGGTAAAAAATAAACTGACAGGGGCTATAACCCTCCCTTCCTCTATCCAAAATTTTTAAAAAAAAGTGTTGCCTATAGTTTTACTTTAAGCACAAATTTCTGATAATTTTATGGAGAGGACTAAGCAGAAATAACCATGCCAATGGTGCAGCAGAAAACATAGCACAGTGAGGAAGGTTTGTGGTCCAGGATGATAGGACAGTCAAAATTATAAGCGGCACCCCCCCCCCCCACCCCCCAGTTGTGGAATGCCGGCCACCCACATACCGAAAGCAGTGCGGCCGCTTTATGGGGGCGCTAGACTCATTTGCCTCTCAGCCCAGTATGCCCCATAAGACTGGCACTACACTAATGCCCCGTACACACGGTCGGACTTTCCGATGGAAAATGTCCGATCGGAGCGTGTTGTCGGAAATTCCGACCGTGTGTTGGCTCCATCGGACATTTTCCATCGGATTTTCCGACACACAAAGTTGGAGAGCAGGAGATAAAATTTTCCGACAATAAAATCCGTTGTCAGAAATTCCGATCGTGTGTACACAAATCCGACGGACAAAGTGCCACGCATGCTCAGAATAAATAAAGAGATCAAAGCTATTGGCCACTGCCCCGTTTATAGTCCCGACGTACATGTTTTACGTCACCGCGTTTAGAACGATTGGATTTTCCGACAACTTTGTGTGACCGTGTGTATGCAAGACAAGTTTGAGCCAACATCTGTCGGAAAAAATCCTAGGATTTTGTTGTCGGAATGTCTGAACAAAGTCCGACTGTCTGTACGCCCTATAACAGTGTAGCGCAAGCCGGCGGGGACTGTTTCCGTGCTGCCCCCCTGCAAAGTGCTGCCCTAGGCCTGGGCCTTGTCGGCCTAGGCCAGGATACAGCGTTGCTACTGGCTTATGTAGGCTTATAAAGAGGTAGGGCTGTATTAGAGCTTTTGCAGGTTGTGATGGTCGGAGCATGAGGTTTTTTCGAAGAAATGATAATCCTTTTTTAGCGTAATAGAGCAATAGGGTTAGGGGAGTTTGGATTACCTTTGTAGGGGCCAAGGGGTCAACCAGTCCCAGCAGGCAAATTTCCACAGAAAGAATTATGTTTAATGTTGTGACAGATTTTATACATTGTACTACATTGAGACAAAATTGTTATATTGCTGTACAATCCCAGAATATATGAATAAAATCTGCATGGGAAGAATTACATTGCCAACAACTAGTTGATTAAGAGGGGGATATTTTAGCCAATCTAGTAGGGGTTAAATACATTTTGTGCAAAATTTTATATTGAATTAGGTGAGCTCTAGCAGACACCAGTCAAGTGAAAGGAATCCCAAGGATCATCCCAGTCATCCTTATCCATACTAAGAAAATTAACCAACCTAGCATTACGACAGGGTAGAAGTAACCTAGCTGTGTCAATAAATAATTGTTTGTATGTGGAGGATAGAGTGTCATTCCTTAGTAAGGCCTCTAAGTCACCCACACGCACCACTAAACCTCAGGGGCCAAACTGAGTCTGGAAGGTCTGTTTGAGCTGTAGTTAGTGAAAGAGGTGAAAGGCAGTCAAAATTCTCAGATGTAAGCAGTGTCCCATTCCGCACCACAGATCCTACCGTTTTGACCCCAAGTGTTCTGGATAAGCATAAAATTAATGTAACTGAGGGTTTTTCCTTAAGGGCATATAAGGGGAAGCTATAGTATCCCCTCCATGTTCTGCCCGCCTAGTCACTTTCCAAGCCAGAATTGCGTCTCTCATAGATGCAGTGAGAGGATATTGGGCCCTACTTTCCCAGATTACCAAATGATACAATGCCTCATAGGAGCCAAAAAATGCTGAGTCCAGAGACACACCGCCACATCATCCTCCAGCTTAATCAGCCACCTATGAACATTAACCAATTTCCCTGCCAAAAAGTAATGGTAAAAGTTACGAACCACGAAACCCCCCTCATTCCATGGCTGTTGAAGGACCTGCAGTTTCATTCGTGGGGTGCCACCTTGCCACAAAATTTAGATACCAGGATGTCAATGGTCCTAAAAATAGTTTTAGGTCGCCAAATCGGGGAGTGTCTAAAAATATACAAGAATGGGGGGAGGAATTACGTATAGTATATTTAGCATATGAACACTACACTAAGTACCAGTTCTGGGGTGGGATGGTTAAGAATGTCAAATTAAAATAAATAAATATATCTATATATATATATATATATATATATATATATATATATATATATATATATATATATATATATATATATATAAAAATAAATAAATATTTTATCCTTGATTCTGCATACCGATGATGGCAACAGTCCAAACTAAACTTGAACATAAGTAGATTCTGACATTGTTCGTTTTAAAAAAACTAAACGTGACCTTATATTGAAACTATAAAATGCCTATTAATTCTGTACCTGTAAAGAAGAAAGCGCATACATGCCTCTCCTGCTGCCTACGACATCCAGGAAAAAGTAATGATGTGATGGTCAACCGGAGGAACCACTGAGAACAGTGGGGAATCTGAGATGGATATATTTCCTGCAGAAATCTTTAGAGGAGGGTTTCTCACACATACTGTATGCAAACTTAGGCATTGTCATTCTAATATGTATTTCTTTCACAATGTTTTTATTGAATAAAGACAAACTCACAAAACCGTGGCAAGTGGCGGGCAGTGATTTGAGAAGGGTAACATATATACCACAGACAAATAGGCCTCTTGTATAGTGTAGCTAGTAACTACAAACAGACGAAAGGTAACCAGATGAGGATGCCTCAGTACCTTTATGGTCTGTGAGATAATAACAAACCATATAGCTCTCAATGATCAAAGCCTAGAAGGTACGCTAAGCAAACAGTATTTCAGAAATCATTGTGTAGCCAATACCATGCAGTACCCAAGATTGACCTATGTTCGTATATAAAAATAAAATCAGAGAGCCCTCTCTAGGACCAAAATAAAATTTAAGAAAATATCTATATAAAAAAATAGTAAAAAAGAAAATAAAAAGGGAGGGGGAGCTATCCCATAAGTCTCCCAATATACAAGAGGTCTGTACCCCCACCCAAAGGCCAGAAAGCTATACCTTCAGGAAAAAGGGGAGAAAAAATTGACCCCAAAAGTGTGGCCAGAAAACAATTGCAGACTCCCCGCACTGGCATCTGGCTATAAATAACCAAAAATAAGAAATTAAAAGGAAGAAAAAACAGAAGAAAGAAAGGAGCAAACTGGAGAGTAAGACTAGGAAACCAGTCACTCACACATGACAT
The DNA here is from genome assembly GCF_042186555.1 of Aquarana catesbeiana. Classification (NCBI taxonomy): domain Eukaryota; kingdom Metazoa; phylum Chordata; class Amphibia; order Anura; family Ranidae; genus Aquarana; species Aquarana catesbeiana. The sequence continues at coordinate 251,231,419 of NC_133329.1, forward strand.
CAAACTACATCCTTATCTAAGAGCTAAATTACAAAAAAAACAAAACAAAAAAAACTATATATGTAACCTATAATGAACTGCTTATCAGAACTCTAAGTATTAAATCTAAATTGCTGTAATACACCCATGAATGAGGTAAAACTGTCTGCTCATACATTTGGCAGTACCATTTCAAAATCATTCTTTGCATCCAGACAAGACTTACTGAAAAAATTCCTAAATAAGATATACTTTATAAACCCCAAGCTGCCATCAACCTGACAGAGATGCTCAGTGCCAGCAGGCAAGCTTTTTCCATATGCTTCTGTTCTGACTTTGCATAAATTTCACTGTTCTAGCAAGAAATCTTCATCTTCATAAATACATTTTTCAGTTTTGATCTCATTATCCTCTGCTGGCTGGCTGCATGTACTCCATTGGTACTCCACAGGGCCTTTCTAGAAGAACTGGGCAGACCCTGGTCTCTTAAAAAAGAAATAAATGAATAAAGCTTGTCTCGATTTAGTCCTTTTACACATCCATATAGCACCTCACACACCATTATTTGACCTGACCGAAGGAATTAAAACAATTTCTGTTGATGTGTAGTCAATATATATTTATGTATCAGTTTCTGAATCTGGGAGGACTTATCTACCTTTAAAAGTAACAAAAAAAAATTGTATAAAAATAAAACCACCATATATACTCTTTTTTTTCTTTATACTGTAAAAGTTAAAATAACATGTAACCGTGACAAAAAAACCCCAAAAAACACAACATTCTAGTACACCTGTCTTTTTATCATCCACTTTAGCTTTTACACCTGTAAACACAGTTGCATTACTTAGGATAACAAAGTAATACATATATTTTTTTTTTGGTAGCAACAGGGCATTCGCTTGATATTATTGCCTTGAAAAATTTATTTTATTTATTTTTTATTTTAATTATTTATTTTTATCTATTTAGTCTATCAACAAAAGATGTAGAAAAAAAAAGTGTTTTTTTTTTTCTAGTTTTAACTAGTGTTATTTTTAAATCAACTAACATTACTTTAGATTTAATGTGTGTATTTTATTATACAGTTTCTCCTGTTTTTATAATTACACTAAAATTATGTTCCTATTACAAAATGTGAAGTCA